>NC_064849.1:73719662-73972162 GCF_024139225.1 Suncus etruscus | reverse complement strand
AACAAAATGTAGCTACAACTCACCAGAGTATCATCATCCTCATACCGTTTCTACAGTGTTCCCCTCAAAGTTACTTACAAATTAGTTTATACAAACACAATGTCAAGGTCAATTATCAATATGTTTGAATTCCTTGCTACATTTCCAAACTTGACATCTCTGAAAGAGCATATGGCATTTGTCTTCCTTTTGTCTCACTACACTCAGCTGAATACCCTTTATGACCATTCAAGCTTCAATAGAATTCCATTTTCTTATAGTTGAATAGTATTTCATTGTGTATATGTCACACAATTTCTTTATTGACTCATCTGTTCTTGGGTACTTGGTAATGTATAGATGTTAGCTTTTGTGAATAGCACAAAAATCAACACATAATAATTAATGTATTTTCAAAGTTATAGTTTTATGTTCTTCCCATTAATTCTAGGATATGGAAATGCTAAATTGTTTGAAAGTCCCATTTGTATGTTTTTAAGCATCCAAAGTGTTTTTACAGAGGTTCAACCTGAGTGAATTTCCATTAATAGTGGATGAAGGATCCTATATATATATATCCCTGCCAGGCATTGTTCCTTTTTATTTTTTTAAGTAAAACAAGCTTTAATAGAGGATTTGGGAAGAGGAGACAAAGAATAAGAAATTAGAGAGTAACATGTTTGAGAGAGAACGAGACTTCTCCAAAGACAAAGTGAGCCCTGGTACACAACACAGCATAAAAGTCAGAAAGTCCATATGTCAAGAGGGGAGATGCAGTTGATATGTGCTCAGGTGCATGGATGGCAGCTTATTGCGCAGCATCAACACATGGACCTAGGGAGCACATGTGTGCCAAACTTTTTTCAATAATTTTGATATGTTACATTCTCGGTGCTGTGAATTAACATTCAATTATCATTTTTTTGTCAGGATGGGGTCACACCTGGAAGCACTCAAGGATTATTCCTGGATCTACGCTCAGAAAACTCTCCTGGCAGGCTCAGGGGCCATATGGAATGCCAGGATTCAAACCACCTTCCTCCTTGGGTCGGCTGCATACAAGGCAAATGCCTTACTGCTGTGCTATCTCTTTGGCCCCAACATTTTATTATCATTTTGATTCGCATTTTAATACCAAAATGATAAGTAAAAGACATGTACCTAAGTATAGTCTATCTTTATGTTTTCTTGAGGAAATATGCTGTTCCTGTCTCCCTTTTTTTCAAGGATCTTTTTGTTTTCATGGTGTTAATTGGTATACTTTTTGTTTATTTGCTGATCAAAATCTTGGAAAGAACAGAGAGATGGAGACATGTCATCTTTTGATCTTTGCAAAAACCAAAATCGCTAGTTACAGAAGACTGGCTGTGACAAACATGGTCCGGGCAGAACCTATCAAGGGACCAATGAGAAAGATCCTAGCTTAGGCCTCTGCCTAGGATTCTTACAAAAACAAGATCTCTAATTCCAGAGGTCTGATTTTGACAACTGCGACTGAGCAGAACTTTAAAACCATGTTGAAAGATTCTATCGTAGGCCTTTATCCTAGGATCGGTGCAAAAACCAAGACCACTAATTACAAAAGACTGATTACAACAACAATGATAGAACAGAACTTCTAGAACCGTAAAGAAAAACTCTCTCCTAGCCTTAGCCCTACCTACGTTAATAACAAGATTTCTAGCTATAGAGGAGGAATGTCATCATCCAAAGCCTGAGCGGAAAGTTTTCTGGTACCATAAGAAATCACTGGGGTGCGAAAATGAGCGTCTATGGAGTCTGTAGTTGCTCCCATGGCAGTATGCTTCAAGGACAGAGAAACCCTGTATCTCTGAGGACAAGGGGATTCTCGTTCTAATTTCCTCAATATTTACAGTGCCTTTGCAAAAAAAATGAAGAAGAAAAGGAGAAGAAGAAGAAGAAGAAGAAGAAGAAGAAGAAGAAGAAGAAGAAGAAGAAGAAGAAGAAGAAGAAGAAGAAAAGAAGAAGAAGAAGAAGAAGAAGAAGAAGAAGAAGAAGAAGAAGAAGAAGAAGAAAAGAAGAAGAAGAAGAGAAGAAGAAGAAGAAGAAGAAGAAGAAGAAAAGAAGAAGAAGAAGAAGAAGAGAAGAAGAAGAAGAAGAAGAATAAGAAGAAGAGAAGAAGAAGAAGAAGAAGAAGAAGAAGAAGAAGAGAAGAAGAAGAAGATGAAGAAGAAGAAGAAAAGAAGAAGAAGAAGAAGAGAAGAAGAAGAAGAAGAAGAAGAAGAAGAGAAGAAGAAGAAGAAGAAGAAGAAGAAGAAGAAGAAGAAGAAGAAGAAGAAGAAGAAGAAGAAGAAGAAGAAGAAAGAAGAGAAGCCTTTTTAAGTACTTGCTGATGTTTTTTTACTTTTTTATTTTGTTTTGTTTTTGGGGGGTTTTTTGTTTGTTTATTTCTTTGTAGTTGATGGTTTTGGGTTTTGGTTTGTTCTTTTTTTTTTTTTTTTTGTACTTTTGTTGTTACTGCCTTATTGTTTTTGGTTTTGTTTTGGTTTTTTTGTTTTGCTACCCTTTTCTTCCTTTTTTTCCTTCTTCTAAATGGATATTTATAACACCTAGATGGATTTCTCCTAGTATTTTTTTTCTTTTCTTCTCCCATATCTTTTCTTATATCTTCAACAGAACCACATTACTGGAATCACCTTGATCAGCCTCATAATTTGAGGGGGGGAATGGAGGGTACCAAGACCAGAATATTTCGTGGAAATAAAAAACGATCATACTTGAACACCAAACCCAAAGTCAGCAACAACAGAATAGATACCCAATATACAACAAGCTGTACAAGTGGGGAACAGTTATACTTGCATTAAGGGAGGTAAAATAGGGAGATATGGGATGCATGCTGAGATACGGAGGGAAGACAAATCTGGTAGTGGAAATGCCCCTCATATTTTCACTATGTACCTTAAATATTACTGTGAAGGATTTGTAATTCACTTTGACCACAATAAAAATTTAAAGAAAGAACAGAGAGGAAATAAGGCAATTGTTTTGCATGACCTGAAGCCAATCTGATCTCTGATGGTGCATGTGACCCCTGAGTACTGCCTGGGAAAGAGATAAGATAACAGATAAGAGATGGAGAAGAGGAATTACTCAGGAAGTAGCTTACTACATGTGTCAACAGAGTCTTATTGGACTTTTATGTAAAAGGCAAGCCTTTTATGTACTTATAGAAAGCATGGTTATATTATTTTCTCCAAGAAGTCTCTGCTCTCCCCACTCACACATATCAATTCTTGCACAACTTCTGAGCACAGAACTAGAAATAGTAAAAATTGCCTGGAGATGTCCAAAAGCCAAATTTAAATAAATAATTATACAAATCCTATAAGCTCAAACTCTGTATTGTGCTGGAATAATATTGAATCTTAGACCAATTGAAGAGAATTGAGAGCTAGGAGGTAAATCCTCAGTCATGGGAAGAGTTCAACTATAGCAAAGGACCTGTTTATGAACTGAAACCAGACAATTCTCTTTTATATGTATTGTGTAAAATGTGAATGTGAGTCTCTTTCTAATACTATACACATATGTTAGCACAAAATGAAATAGTGAACTCTATATTAGACCCAAATAAATAGAAAATTTATTAAGGGAAGGACAGGTATCATTAGTGATTCAGTGCCAGTAACTAAGAAAAACAATATGATTTTATGTCTTGTATTTTTGCAAGATAAAGCACAGCTTCACTAACAGATTATAATGGATTAATTCTGTTAAGATCACATTAAGTCTTTAAGCATTAGTATATACATAAGTGTGACTCTTAACACATATAATTTTATATAATTTCCATTAGGCATCATAATAGAATTATAAATTTAAGTGATAAATACAAATATAATATAATATATGATTTATGAATACATAAACCTGTATTATCTCTAGGTATGTGACTGAGAGGAGGAAAATGATTGTTATAGTCTCAGAATATCTGATATAAATAATACAACTTTTTTTGTTGTTGCTATTAGCCACATGTCCTTTTGTACTTTCTCCTTGATTTGATATATTTGAGGAGGTCAAGCCATAATTAGGATTTAAAATGGTCAGATGGCCTTGCAGATGGGTTTAGAATACTTGAAGTGTTTAGTTGGATATTGTAAATGCTTATGCCTTATTCTCTTTTCACTCTTCTTCCATGACTAACCAACCCTTCTTAAACTTCTGATTATCACTCCTTACTGTCATTTATTAATACATTCAATTAGATTTTATTGAAGTCCAGCACAGCAAGTGACATTCTGTCTCTTTGAGATGACTTTGAATAACTCTGTTCCCACTCACTATGCAGAATTGCAAGTTTAATTCTGATGACAGTAATTAAGAAAAGAGAATTAAGGAATAGATAAAATACATTTCTAAGAGTGATATTTGGAGAGAGATCAGGATTAATTTATTACATATTTATGTTTGCAGAGGTTTTCACAGGAATTTAAAAGATTTCTTACATAATGAAAACAACTTTCTGTGTGAAAATTGAAACCATGCCATTTGAAAACTGTTTCAAAACTAATGCAGTTTAGGAATTGTCTTTGTGAGGATTGTAAGCAGCTAGCTAGAAAAATGTGAAATGAATATAAATTGAGTATAGTTAAGAACTTTATACAGGAGATATTACTGAGTAAGTTTAAAATGTTGAACAGGGAAGAAATATTGGTTTGTCTGAAATAGGTAAGAGGAAATGGGGAAAAATAGTTCAATGAACAACTTCATGACCTCCAGAGAATGAAAATTACACTAAACCAAATAACTCTAGGAGACTAGAATTTAAAGTGAAAGTAAAATTCTCCTGTGGGAAAATATAACATGTGGGTAATGAATAAGATATAAAGATATATTCATATAAGTTAATATTCAAACATATGACTGGAGATATAGCATTGGAGTCAAGGTCTTTGTCTTGCCCTCAGCTAATCTCAGTTTTGTCCCTTCAGCAGAGTTCTTTGAGCTTTACCAGAAATGATATCTTAGCACAGAGTCAGGGGAAACCTTTCTCTGGTGGATGTGTCTACGAAACCAATAAAATATGAAATACTTTTAAATTGTTGAAAGTATAAGCATGACATTGTATTAATAGCATTTGGGGTTGGAATAGTAGCACAGCAGTAAGGCATTTGCCTTGCACATGGCTGACCCAGGACAGACCTAGGTTTGATCCCAGACCCAATATAGTCTAAGTAGCCAGGAGCAAATTCTAAGTGCAGAGCCAGGAGTAAGTTCTAAGCACTACTGGGTGTGCCCCAACCCCTCAAAACAAAACCAAACACACACACACACACACAAACAAAAACCAAAACAGAAATTGTTTAAAGAATTACTAAAGTGTTTTTTTAAATGAAATCACTTAATTGAGAATTATTGGTAAAGGAAAATACTGCTGAAATGTGAAACAGGTTTGCTTGAATTTCATGAAAACCTGAATGAAAATTGAATGGAAAATTCAGTATTATGAGAGTACATTTTTTATTACTCTAAATAACATGAAAACATTCCTGAAATGGCATGACTTTTGACAAAGAAGTGATACTCCTGGTGGACTAAAAAGGGCAGAGACAAGAAAAAATGGGGCAAGAGATGCAAATTAAAACATCAATGAGGTACCATCTCACATTACAGAGATTGGCAGACATCACAAAGAAAAAGAAACAATCAGTGCTAATGGGAATGTGGAGAGAAATGAACTTTCATTCACTGCTAGTCCAGCCTATGGAGATTTCTCAAAAAAACTGGAAAGTGAGCTCCTAAATTATCCAGCTATATATCTCCTAGGGATATACCCTAAGGGAAAAAATGCAATACAAAAATGCCTTCCTCACAATTATATTCATTGCAGTGCTATTTATCATAGCCAGAATCTTGAAAAAAACCAGATGACCTTCAACAGATGAATGGCTAAAGAAACTATAGTACAGTTACATAATGGAGTACTATGCAGTTGTCAGGAGAGATGAAGTCATGAAATTTTTTTGTATGTGGATGGATATAGAAACTATTACGCTTAGTGAAATAAGTCAGAAGGAGAGAGATAGAGGCAGAATAGTCTCACTCCTTTATGGGATTTAAGAAAGTTATAAGATATTATTGTAATAATACCCAGAGATAATAGAGATGAGGGCTGGAAGGACTGGCTCATAATATGAAATTTACCACAAAGAGTGGTGAGTTTAATTAGAGAAATAACTACACTAACAGCTATCATATCAATGATAATGAGTCACAGAATTAGAATGTATGTCTCAAATACAGGATGGGGTGGGAGAGGAGGGAGATGGAGGGCATTGGTCATGGGAATGTTGCACTGGTGAATGGGCGGTGTTCTCCATATGATTGAAACTTAACTAAAAACATGTTTGTAATCATGGTGATAAAATAAAGATATTATTTAAAAATATGAAATAAATGTTCAATGATGAGAGTTTTTGATGTCTTGTTTATATCAATGTGTATATTTATATATAGTATCAGAAAATGAATTCAGCAAAATTATTGGAGGGCATTGATTATTGATCCTCATGTTTTATTTTGTTTTATAAACTTGTATGTACAACTACATATATCTCAAAAATAATGACTAAGTCATGATGTTATGTAATTTGTCTTTCATTGATCTTAACAAAATTTTTGAAAAGGTCAATGAAAATAATATATGTACTAATTAAACATATTTGAAAATAAACATAGCACATAATCCTGATTTAGGATGTTAAATAATAAAAAATCATTGCTTAATGGTATTTAAATGTAATTAAATAATATTTTATTGATAATTAATTATAACATTATAATTACATACACAAATTATTGCTACCATATGCCAATTTTTCTTCACAGTTTTATAAAAAAATTCCTCTCCCTTCTCCTGTTCTTTAACAACTGGGCTCACAATTCTATTTGCTGCATTTCAGATATAAAACGTTAGTTTTTAATGACCATGGGCAGTTAGAAGCATATTACTCCTTATTAGTCATATTACCTATTAGTAAAACTACAGGAGAAGTAATATTTCACTCATCTATATTTTATAAAAATTTATATCACGCAAAGATAACTGAAGAACAATGACACAAGTAAAATGAAGAAAAGTTTATAAGTAAGATGAAATGACTGTATAAAATAAAATAGTTTTAGAAATTTCATTTCATAAGCAGGGTGAAACAGGAATTGTATGATGCTGAATGGATAAAAAATCATATTGACATTTCATCAATAACTCTTGATTACATCAGCCTTGATCCCTAGAAAAAATGTGCAGCTTCTACCAAACTTGCAAGGAGGAAGAAACTGACTGATTGAGATAAGTGAGAATTATAGTAATAACAGTATTATAATCAGGGATTAGTGAAGAGTTTCTTATGGTGTAAAATGTGTCATCAAAATGCAAGAAAATTAGAGGACTGGCTTGTAGATTCTGGGACCATCTGCTGAAAAGTAACTATTCATTTCCTATACATGGAAGCATATAGTTTTAAAATTTACCATTGCAATGCATCTACAAATTGTCTATGTCTAAATAGACACATACACATACTGACATACATACTAACTACTAGATCATAAAAATGTCTAGTAGTTAATATATGAAATAAATTCACACTTAAAAGGTAATGATTAACCAATTGCTATTCTGTAAAAAATATTTCTGAGACAATCTCTATAATAAGGTAACAATAATAAAATAACTGATTTTTGACATTTAAATAAAGATATATTAAACTAAATATGAATGTTAAGTATTGTACCTTGCTGAAAGTTTAACTCATTAATACTAATAAAATATTTATAATTTGATTTATATACATATACACGTGATTTGTTATATTTCAGTATTAGTCTTTGAGCCATCCTTTAGCTGTTCAAATTTAAGATATTTATTCAGAAAAGTCAGAAAGAACATGTTTTTTTAGTGTTTTTTTGGTCATAACTAATAGTGCTCAGGGAACACATTGGAAGTGTTAAAGGGATCAGATATAAAACTCAGAGGAGAATGTACAGAGCAAAGGATTGAACAATGGTCAGCTGCAAGCAGAGCCTTAAGAACTATCCAAACTTTCTAAATTTGAGACTAGATTTTCTGTCACGTGTATTATTTATATTATCACATATGCAATATTTTTAATATATTTTTTATTTAAGTAACATGATCATAGTTGGGTTAAAGTCATAACCAGAACATCCCCCTTCACCAGTGTAACATTACCCCCCCTTCCCATCCCCTGCCTGTATTTGAGACAGGTATTCTACTACAGTTATTTGTTTTTAACTTCAGTAAGTTGTATTTTTTTCTTATTTTTAAAAAATATTTTGGTTCCTGGGGCCGAAGATATAGCACAGAGGTAAAGGCATTTGCAGTGCAATCAGAAGGACTGTGGTTCGAATCCCGGCATCCCATATGGTCTCCTGAGTCAGCTGGGAACAATTTCTGAGCATAGAGCCAGGAGTAACCCCTGAGTGCTGCCAGCTGTGACCCAAAAACCAAAATATATATATATATATATATGGTTTTTGGGTCAATATATATATATATATATATATATATATATATATATATATATATATATATATATATATATATATATATATATATATATATATATATATTGGTTCCAAAGGACCAACCTGTCCTTATTGAGGGACCCTGGTTGATAGAGTAGAAAATCTAAAATTACTCCTCAAAGGAACAACAACCATTTTATTTTTAACAAATAATACTATGATATAATGCAACACTTGTAAACCTAAAGGAGACAGAAAGATCTGAATTTACTTTATAATTACTTCTACCAGGTACTTAAACTTTTAAACCTTGTTTAACTAATACATTATTGGTCAGTGCAAGGACCTCTTCTAACAGTCTAAAACAATTATATCTTTGTACAAACTTAGTGCCTAAATTTAGAGGACTAAAAATTTCACTAATTTTATCTGGGTATTTAAGCAAGCTTTGCTTAAAAATATTGGATTTTAGAGAGGGTAAATAAAAATTCTCCATGTATAAAGAAGTAAACAATATATTTTGCTAGCATGTTTCTCTATTTAAAAATATTTTCTCAGGAATAGTAAAAATTATTTATCTCAAAACAGATAAGAATCAGATTTAATTATATTAACTTATATTTATTGCAATTTTTCATCTCAACCTTGGTTTTCACACTAAAACTGAGAAAAAACTAAACTAAGTAATGAGAAACTAAACCAAATAATGTAATTCTTATAATATACATGTTCAATAATAAATAATAAATATGATTTGGGGGGGGGGTTGGCCACACCCAGTGACGCTCAGGGGTTACTCATGGCTATGCACTCAGAAATTGCTCTTGGCTTGGGGGACCATATGGGATGCCAAGGGATTGAAACACAGTCTGTCCTAGGCTAGGGCATGCAAGGCAGAAGCCTTAGGGCCTGCATCACCGCTCTGGCTCCATAAATAATAAATATGGAAAAATATAAAAGCTTAAGTTATAAAGGCCAAACATGTTTTTAAATATGATGATTAAAGATACTGTTAAAAAAAAGAAAAAGAAGGCCAGATAGTACAGTGATACAACATACTGAACTGTTAATGCCAGTACTATACTGAGAATCGCATATTGTCCTCTGAGCACCACCATGAATGAGACTGAGATCACAATAAAAAAAATTTCTATGCATGTCTGGCAAAGGCAAAATAAAAGGGGGAGGGGCAAAAATGGGGACAGAGCAGTGGCGCAGCAGTAGGCTCTTTGCCTTGTACCCAGCTGACCTAAGACAGACTGTAATTCAATCCCCCAGTGTCCTATATAGTCCCCCAATCCAAGATCAATTTCTGAGTGCATGGCTAGGAGTTAGTCCTATCTAGGAGTAACCCCTAAGCATCACCAGGTGTGGCCCAAACCAATTTTTTTTTTCAAAAATTGGCAAAAATTTAAAAAAAAAAAACATTATTAGCTGCCTGTTTGTGTTTCTAAATCCCTGAAGGTCTCCTCAGAGGCCTAGGGAGAGCACCCCCAAAAAACTGAATTTTGAAGTTGCCCAGTGAGTACAATCTGGTTGTGAGACTCGCCGTCCAATAAGCTGAACTCTCTGACCTGTGGAGGCTCTGCCCTGCTGTGCCTTTGTTCACTCTGAGGACTTCAAGGGAAAATTCTCCTGCCTGTGCCTGTCTGCTTGTATTTCTGAATCCCTGAAGGTCTCCTCAGAGGCCTAGGGAGCACACCCCAAAAACTGAATTTTGAAGTTGCCCAGTGAGTACATTCTGGATGTGGGGCTCACCGTCCATTAAGCTGAACTCTCTGGCCTGTGGAGACTCTGCCCTGCTGTGCCTTTGTTCACTCTGAGGACTTCAAGGGAAACTTCTCCTGCCTGTGCCTGTCTGCTTTTATTTCTGAATCCCTGAAGGTCTCCTCAGAGGCCTAGGGAGCACACCCCAAAAACTGCATTTTGAAGTTGCCCAGTGAGTACATTCTAGCTGTGGGGCTCACCGTCCATTAAGCTAAACTCTCTGGCCTGTGGAGGCTCTGACCTGCTGTGCCTTTGTTCACTCTGAGGACTTCAAGGGAAACTTCTCCTGCCTGTGCCTGCCTGCTTGTATTTCTGAATCCCTGAAGTTCTCCTCAGAGGCCTAGTGAGTGCACCCCCAAAAAACTGTCAACTAGAGGCAGCAGAAGAGCACTCTTTCTAACCAATGAACCCCACCACAACATGCAAGAAAAAACACACTACAAGCGTGACAATGGGAAAACCTCACAGGCTAACTCCATGCACAGAAAATAAAGACGGAAGCTCGGATGACCTAATAAATTCCAACCACCTCATTAACCACTCTGATAAGGACCTTAAAATAGCAATATGGAAAAAGTTTGAAGAACTCAAAGAAAGCATAGATTGATATGAATAGAACACAGAGACAGAAATCAGAAAACTCCAAACTGAAATAACAGATCTGAAAAAACACTGTAGCTCAACTGAAAACCTCAATGGATGTTCTTGCCAGCGGGTATCATCAGTTGAGGAGAGAATAGGAGTACTGGAAGATGTGGTGCAAAAAAACTCAACATAACAGAAGAAATTGGAAAAGAAACTTAAGACAACTGAACAGGCAAGGAAAAAGTACTCAAGGAATGCGAACAGAAGAAAATAGAAGTCTTTAATAAACTCAACAGAAACAACATAAGGAAGGAGATCTCCAGGAAGAATCAACTGTCAAAGACATCATCAAAGACATATTCCCAGAGTTAAAGAATACATGCAGTCAAATCCTGCATGCCCGAAGAGTAACAGCTAAAAGAAACCCAAAGAAAAACACCCCAAGACATATCCTTAATATAATGACAAATCCCACAAATAGAGTTAGAATACTGATAGCAGAAAGATCAAAAAGGGAAATTACATTCAAAGGATAATCCCTAAGACTTACAGCAGACATGTCACAATAAACTCTCAATGCCAGGAGACAGTGGTGGGATATTGTGACAAGAATGAATGAAATGAATGCCTCACTGAGAATACTGCACCCAGTCCGACTCATGTTCAGGTTTGACGGAAGAATACATAGTTTCGTGGATAAACAACAGCTCAGAAACTTCACAGATGATAAAGAAGCCTTAAAGGAAAGACTGACATGTCTACTCTAAGACAAGAGAGACCAAAAAACACAGTAAACTTATCTACAAAGATGACATTAAATTCTATGACAATTATCTCCCTCAATGTTAATGGACTAAATTCAACAATTAAAAGACACAGAGTGGTAAAATGGGTCAAAACGATGAATCCAACCTTCTGCTGCCTACAAGAAACACATCTGATTAGTCAGAACAAACATAGACTCAAAATCAAAGGCTACAGGAAAATCATCCAAGCAAACAACACCCTCAAAAAAGCCGAGATGGCCATATTAATATCTAATGACACCGAATTTATACTCAGAAAAGTGGTAAGGAACAAAGATGGACACTATGTACTAATCAAGGGATATGTGCAACAGGAAGAAATCAGAATATAAACATATATGCACTCAACAAGAGACCAGCAAATTATCTAATACAATTATTGACAAATCTGAAAGAAGAAATCAATAATAACACAATAATCCTGGGAGACATCAAAATGGCCCTATCAACATTTGATAGGTCACCAGACTGAAACCCAACAAAAACATACTAGCCCTGAAAAAATTAATGGAAGAAAGAGGACTAGTAGATATATATATATATAGGACACTCCATCCCAAAAAACCTGGATATACATTCTTCTCCAATGTACATAGGTCATTCTCCAGGATAGACTACATGCTGACACATAAAACATACATACATAAAATCAAGAGGATAGAAATCTTGCAGGCTACCTTTGCTGACCACAAGGCTCTGAAATTAGATGTGAACTACAAAGCCACATAGAAGAAAAACTATAACAAATGGAAATTAGACACCCTGCTACTGAACAACCAGTGGGTCTGAGATAAAATCAAAAAGGAAAACAAAACTTTCCTGGAAACAAATGATAATGAAGATACAAACTGCCAGAATCTATGGGACACAGCAAAAGCGGTCCTGAGAGGAAAATTTATAGCTCTACAAGCACACATCAGGAAGGAAGAAGGGGCATACCTGAATAACTTAATGACGCAGCTCATAAAATTAGAAAATGACAAATGGAACAAAAAATAGAAAGACAGAAGGAAATAACAAAGCTGAAAGCAGAAATCAATGAAGTAGAAAACCAAAACACAATCCGAAAGATCAACGAAAGCAGAAGTTCTTTGAAAAAATAAAAAAGATTGATAGAACATTGACAAAACTCAGAAAGAAAGAGAGAGAGAAAAATCTGATATGAAAATGAAAATGGGGAGATCACGACAGATATTACCAAAGGGTAATCAAAGACTACTTTGAGAAGCTTTATGCTACTAAACATGAGAACCTAGAAGATATGGAAAAATTCTTGGACTCTCATAACCTTCCACATTTAAGTAAGGAGGATGTAGCATATATAAACACAGCCCATCAATACTGAGGAAATTGAAACTGTAATCAAACATCTGCCCAAAAAGAAAAGCCCAGACCCAGATGGATTTCCTTATAAATTTTTTCAAATCTTTCAAGAGGAACTACTACCAATCCTAGCCAGGCTCTTCCATGAAATTGAAAAACAGAAACACTCCCAAACAGCAATTATGAAGCCAACATCACCGTGATACCAAAACCAGACAGAGATGCTGCCAAAAAAGAAAATTACAGACCAATATCCCTGATGAATGCTGATGAAAAGATTTTCAACAAAATTCTGGCAAATAGGATTCAATGCATCATCAAGAAGAACATACACTATGACCAAGTAGGTTTCATCCCAGGAACGCAAGGATGGTTTAACATACGTAAATCTATCAACATCGTACACAACATCAACAAGAAGAAAAATAAAAATCACATGATCATATCAATAGATGCAGAGAAAGCATTTGATAAGGTCCAACACCCATTCTTGATCAAAACTCTCAGCAAGATGGGAATGGAAGGAACCTTTCTCAATCTAGTTGAAGCCATCTACCACAAGCCAATGGCAAATATTCTCAATGGAGAAAATCTAAAAGCCTTTCCTCTAAATTCAGGTACAAGTCAAGGTTGTCTGCTCTCACCACTCCTCTTCAACATAGTACTGGAAGTTCTTGCTATAGCGATCAGGCAAGAAAAAGATATCAAGGGAATCCAGATAGGAAAGGAAGAAGTCAAGCTCTCATTGTTTGCAGATGACATGATACTCTACTTAGAAAACCCTAAAGACTCTACCAAAAAGCTTCTAAAAACAATAGACTCATATAGCAAGGTGGCAGGCTACAAAATTAACACACAGAAATCAATGGCCTTTTTATACACCAATAATGCTAAGGAAGAAAAAGAAGTCAAGAAGGCAATCCCATTCACAATAGTGCCACACATACTCAAATACCTTGGAGTCAACTTGACCAAAGACTTGAAGGACCTATACAAAGAAAACTATAAAGCCCTGCTCCAAGAAATAAGAGAGGACACACGGAAATGAAAACACATACCCTGCTCATGGATTGGCAGGATTAACATCATTAAAATGGCAATACTCCCCAAAGCATTATACAGATTTAATGCGATCCTCTTAAAAATACCCAAGATATTTTTCAAAGAAGTGGATCAAAAACTTATGAAGTTCATCTGGAACAATAAACACCCTCGAATAGCTAAAGCACTCCTTGAAAAAAGGAAAATGGGAGGCATTACTTTCCCCAACTTTAAACTGTACTACAAAGCAATAGTCATGTGGAGAGAAAGGAACTCTTATTCACTGCTGGTGGGAATGCCATCTAGTCCAAACTCTATGAAAAGCGATATGGAGATTCCTCCAAAATCTGAAAATTGAGTTCCCATTCGACCCAGCTATTCCACTTCTAGGGATATACCCTAGGAACAAAAGAATACAATACAAAAACCCCTTCCTCACACCTATATTTATTACAGCACTATTCACAATAGCCAGGCTCTGGAAACAACCAACATGCCCTCAACAGACGAATGGCTAAAGAAACTGTGGTTAATATACACAATGGAATATTATGCAACCATCAGGAGAGATGAAGTCATGAAATTTTTCTATACATGGATGTACATGGAATCTATTATGCTGAGTGAAATAAGTCAGAGGGAGAGAGAGAGAGATGCAGAATAGTCTCACTCATCTATGTGTTTTAAAAAAAATAAAAGTCATTTTTGCAACAATCCTCAGAGACAATGTGAGGAGATGTGGAACTTCCAGCTCACTTCATGAAGCTCACCACAAAGAGTGGTGAGTGCAGTTATAGAAATAACTACACAGAGAACTACCATAATCATGTGAATGAATGAGGGAAGTGGAAAGCCTGTCTGGAGTACCGGTGGGGGTGTGGTGGGATGGAGGGAGATTTGGGACATTGTGGTTGAGGGAATGTTGCACTGGTGATGGGGGTGTTCTTTACATGACTGAAACCTAATCAGAATCATATATGTAATCAAGGTGTTTAAATAAAGAAAAAATTTAAAATAAGAATAATAATATATTATTCATGTTATTTTAAGCCACCAGATTTGTAACAATTTTTAAAAGTTACAATAGAATATAATACATTTGCAAAAAAACATTATTAGGAAAAATAATGTTTTCATTAACTCAATTCTTCACTTAACTTATGATATTAAATATAAAAACATTAAACAGTAGATTTTCAATAGATATTAGCATTGGCAATAATCATGTTCTCATCAAGTTATATACAATACATTATTTATATTTCAGTAGTATATGCAATTTTGTTCTATTGCACATGATGATCTTAAATGACAAAAAAACTACTGAGCTAAAGAAAGATTGCATAGACTAGAGATATAGAACAGAACTTAATATACTTTTATTATACTTTTTTGTATGCCCCCACCTTTATGGGTTTAATCCTTGAACCTAAAGTGGTTTCCTTAATACTCCCAGAACTAAGTCATGAGTATAAAGAGGGATTAAATATTTGTGCAATCAGTTATAAGCAAAATATCTCCCCACCTTATAACCTAAATATCTCCTCACCCCATAAACTAAATATCTCTCCACCCCTAAAACATTTCAACTGTATCAAAAATATATTTTAAGTGTTTTAAAGATAGTCTATAATTAGTAGTTGTCAAGATCTTTGTTTTCTGTCAATTCTTTCTTTATTCATCTATTAGACCTGTAACAAACTTCTATCTAATTTGTTTCAAACCAATTAATTTTGAGGTACATCGAATGTAGAAAGTAAGTTTATATAGATCATTGATAAATATAATTGTTTTTAGCAATTAAAGAAATTTAAAGGGGCCGGAGTAATAGCACAGTGGTAGGTCGTTTGCCTTGCACGTGGCTCACCCAAGCAGACCTGGGTTTAATCCCTGGCATCCCCTATAGTCTCCTGAGCCAGGGGTGATTTCTGAGCACATAGCCAGGAGTAACCACTGAGCGGCACCAGATGTGCCCCTCCCCCCAAAAAAAAAAACAAAAACAAAATCTAAAAATAACTTTCCTCACTTCTTTTGGTTTTGTTTCTCTTGTTTTTGTTATTGCTACTTTCTCTGTTCTAGAGTAGAACAGAGAGGGTAGCACCAATGTGGATTAAATACATCTGTTTGATGTGCAATGAGAATTACACTTGTGGTGCTCAGAATGTCCTGGATTGAGTCATAATCACACACAATGAGGAAGATTGATTTTGCAAACTAAGGAGATTTCACTCCTGTCTTTAACAGAAAGGAGCCATGGCAATAGCACAAGTAGGGCATTTGCTTTGAATGCGGCTGACCCAGTTTCGATCTTCCGCATACCATATGGTACCTCCAAAACCAGAGTAAATACTATTTAAAAATGTACCATGAAGCAAAATCCTCTGTGCAATTGTTTTGTTTGTTTGTTTGTTTGCTTTTTGGGGGAACACAAGGCACCACTCTAGTTATTCCTGGCACAGTCTTCAGAAATCTCACCTTGCAGGCCTGGTGACCATATGGGTTAATGAGGATCGAACTTGGGTCCAACCCAGGTTAGTCTCATGCAAGGCAAAAAGCTCTAGCTGCTGTGCTATCACTCTGGCCCAACCCCTGAACAATTTTATGTTGGTATCTTTTCCAGTCCTAATTCTGCAACAGATGCCAATAAGGCTCAGAAAAGTCAGACAATCTGCCTTCAATTGCTACCATTTTTGTTACCTAAATTACTATTATGAAAATTCCTACAACAACGTTAACTGAAGACCTTAATATCCTTTTTAGTATATATGTTAAAAAAAGCTATCCCAGCTATTTAAAATTAAAATAGTTATAATTTCTGAGAAAGTAGTAAAGACTACAGAGGTGAATTGTTGAGTAAATATTGATATGGTTAGCATTTAATTAAATTTAATATCTAGAGGTTGTACTCATATGTAGAGGCTTATTCAATTGTTCAATGTTCAATAGCATGGAACTGAATAAAGACTCATAAGGGTCATAATTATAATTATGGACAATGTATTTAACCTCTCTGCCCTGGTTGCTACCCATGTAATATTGAAATAGTAATTATATTTTTCCTATGAATTATCTTTAAGAATCTAAGTATGAAAAGGTGTGTGTATGTTAAAACTGACACAATTTAATTCACTAATGCAATTACTATTTCATAGATACATGGTTATCTTCCAATTATTCCTCAATATTTGATTACTTTTTGTCAGTCAATAAAATCTTTCCTAGAGAAATTTGATATGAAAACGAGTCACTACTGAATTTGTCAGCCAAACGTAACTATCCTTGATCAATATAAGTCTTGAGAATAGACATTGAAACAGCAAATGGATATACTGCTGTTTTTGTTACAAATGGATCATAGAAAAGATTTTGCAGAATAACACTCAGCAGAAGAGATTCTAGCAAGTATATATAAATTTCCTCCAGCATTTCTGTTGTCAGTGTGAAGTCTGCTTAAGTGCACAATTTCATGGTTGACTAGTCATTGTCCTTGGTTGAATTTATTTTCAGTGATGGTAAAAAGATCATTGGTTTTCCAGTTGCTGCTCAGCAGTCATAAATCTATATGGAAAATACCTATTCCAGCAGTGCCTTAAACTTTAGATTACATAAGTATCTTTAACTCAAAAGTTCAACAATCCCAAGTAAAGCATCAATATTGAATAATCTAACATGAAAATTAGTTTAATTAAGAATGGAAAAACTTATTCTTTGTTTAAATAATATAAAAAATTTACTCTACTACTTAAATAAATGCATAATTATTTTTTCAAAGTGAAGATAGAATTTATTTGTGGAAATTTTTCCAATAAAAAAACTTATGTAAAATTTTGAATTTATTAATTCAAGAGCTAGTCATTTAACAAACTATTATATTATTTTAGTCTTTATAAAACTTAAATTATTATATGCATTTAAGAGTTCAGAACATTAAGGGATAATATTAAAGTAACTCAGATATAAGACTAAAATAAGATAATCTTATCACTATATCAGAGAAAACACGTGTCGATAGAAAAATTAAGAAAATTGTTGTTATACCTCTTTGTACGCTATGATTTTCCATAGATGTATATAAAATGTAATTAAATAAAATAAGAATATTTTCTTATTTACATAAAGAAATAACTAATTTAATCATGTGTATATAAATATAGACAGGTATTTAATTTAAAATTTTATTTATTTATCTTTTGATTTTTGGGTCATATCTGAAAGTGCTCAGGGGATACTCCTGGCTCTGAGCTCAGAAATTGATCTAGTTAGACTGAAAGAAGCATATAGAATGTTGAGTATTAAATCTAGGTCAGTACTGGGTCATTCGTGTGCAAGGCAAATACCCTACCACTGTGCTATCCATCGGGCCCCTAATTTAAAATTTTATTCTGAAAGACTATTTTCTGTATGTTAGTATGTGAGTAAGTAAAAAAATAATTCTGAATAATGACAACATAAATAAAAAAAATTATTTAGAAAATACACACACTACTTAAAATGATAAATATCAAGAGCAAAACATCATTAGATAATATTTTTTCCAGGGCATTGAACAATGCAGTCTGTTTTAATGGTGTTAAAAATGAAACTCATCTATGAATTGGCCTATTAATTTATCTTTTAATTGGTCTATTAATTTATCTTTTGCTACATAGCAAAGTATTCCAAGACTTTCATTTTAGAGCAAGAATTTAATAGCTCATCATCTTAGTAGGTTAGCAATTTAGATGCAGTAGGTTTCTGTGTTGTTTTACATTGCTACCTTTACTAGAACTGTAATTATCTGAATATGAGAAAGATACTTGAACAAAAAGGCTCCCTAACTTGGCTTATTATCAATGACCAGTTTACTCCTAAATGTTAACCAATGTCTCTCTGGTATATTGTTTTGCGCATCTTTTAGGAGTTGACTTAATTGTCAAAATGCACTGATGTCATGATAATTATCTTCTAACAGAATAAGTTTTCTGAAATAGAAAGAAAAAAAAACATAAACTACATCATTAGGTTTTATGTTACTTACTAAAAAGATTGGTAAAGTTTAATGTCAATGTCAAATAAATTAGGCTTTAAATATCAAAAGTAAGGTTGTAAAAATATTTGTGAACTTTTTAAAATCAATAAATCATAAACTGTAATAACATCATTTTGTAAACATCAATCTCTTTTAAAAATATTTAGGCAGTGTTATTTACAAAGATTTCAATTGTAAACTGAAATTGTAGATTGAAAGGAGTTTCAGACATACAATATTCCAATGTTAGTGTCCTTACACCAATGTCCCCAGATTCCCTCCACATCCCTAATATGTATATATTTAACTTTAATTATTGTATTTTGATCTCATGGTTAGTCTTGGATTTAGTAAAATACCCAAACCACACAGATGCACAAAACATTTTACCTCTAAATCCTAGTCAAATCATCCCTAATGTTTGCCCCTACAGTATGTTCAGGCATCATTTATTATTTTATTTCACTCTCCATTACTTTCATCTTCTTTTTTTTATTTCTGTATCCTAGTGGTAAGCATTTTCAGAAACTTAATATCTTCATTACCGTTTTTTTTTCATTTTTTTAATTTTATTTAAACACCTTGATTACATACATGATTGTGTTTGGGTTTCAGTCATGTAAAGAACACCACCCATCACCAGTGCAACATTCCCATCACCAATGTCCCAAGTCTCCCTCCTCCCCACCTGACCCCCGCCTGTACTCTAAACAGGCTCTCCATTTACCTCATACATTCTCATTATTAGGACAGTTCAAAATGTAGTTATTTCTCTAACTAAACTTATCACTCTTTGTGGTGAGCTTCCTGAGGTGAGCTGGAACTTCCAGCTCTTTTCTCTTTTGTGTCTGAAAATTATTATTGCAAGAATGTCTTTCATTTTTCTTAAAACCCATAGATGAGTGAGACAATTCTGCATTTTTTTCTCTCTCTCTGACTTATTTCACTCAGCATAATAGATTCCGTGTACATCCATGTATAGGAAAATTTCATGACTTCATCTCTCCTGACAGCTGCATAATATTCCATTGTGTATATGTACCACAGTTTCTTTAGCCATTCATCTGTTGAAGGGTATCTTGGCTGTTTCCAGAGTCTTGCTATCGTAAATAGTGCTGCAATGAATATAGGTGTAAGGAAGGGGTTTTGTATTGTATTTTTGTGTTCCTAGGGTATATTCCTAGGAGTGGTATAGCTGGATCGAATGGGAGCTTGATTTCCAGTTTTTGGAGGAATCTCCATATCACTTTCCATAAAGGTTGAACTAGATGGCATTCCCACCAGCAGTGGATAAGAGTTCCTTTCTCTCCACATCCCCGCCAACACTGTTTATTCTCATTCTTTGTGATGTGTGCCATTCTCTGGGGTGTGAGGTGGTATCTCATAATTGTTTTGATTTGCATCTCCCTGATGATTAGTGATGTGGAGCATTATTTCATGTGTCTTTTGGCAATTTGTAATTCTTCTTTGTCAAAGTGTCTGTTCATTTCTTTCTATATTATTCTTTATATCACAGATAAGTGATAACATCTTATTTTTATTTTATGTTTGTCATAATTTTGTCATATATTATATAAATCTTTTCAAATAAGCTTATTTTGTCTTGTACAAATGACAAAAATTACAATTATTCTGTCATGTGGATACTCTATTATTACTTATTTGGAAACTACCATATTATTTGTCAGATAGATGGGCTGAGGCAATATTCCTACCAACAGTGAATGACAGTACCTATTCTCTCTCAGGCCTGTAAATAGAGGTTCATGCTAGTCTTTTGGTATATGCTATTCTCACTGGTAAGAGGATACATCACTGTGTCAAGATGATGAAAACATTTTTATACTCCTAAATATCAACTTCTGTTCTTAATTTTTTCTATGTTGAAACATACTCATTTCCCCACAAAACCTTTCATACTATTATAGATCCAGGAGGAATTTCAGGATCGTGAACCTTGTTTTAATTTTCTGTATATTTTTATTCTATTTATATGTTTAATTTATTGGAATAACATTGGTAACAAAAAAGTCAATGTGTTTTAGAGATCAGTTTACTTTACACCCATACGTTGATTATAACATCTTCAAAGGCAGAGAACATTTACCTAATGTACATAAATGAGAACATTAACTGACGGGAACAAAAATATAAATTTATTTATTGTTAAGATATACAATTTTGGAGCAGAGTTTTATAGTTTTCCTTGTATAGGTCCTTCCACAATGGAATATTATGCAGCTGTCAGGAGAGATGAAGTCATAAAATTTTCCTATACATGGATGTACACGGAATCTATTATGCTGAGTGAAATAAGTCAGAGAGAAAGAGAAAAACGCAGAATGGTCTCACTCATCTATGGGTTTTAAGAAAAATGAAAGACACCCTTGTAATAAGAATTTTCAGACACAAAAGAGAAAAGAGCTGGAAGTTCCAGCTCACCTCAGGAAGCTCACCACAAAGAGTGATGAGTTTAGTTAGGGAAATAACTACATTTTGAACTGTCCTAATAACGAGAATGTATGAGGAAAATGGAGAGACTGTCTAGAGTACAGGCGGGGGGTCGGGTGGGGAGGAGACTTGGGACATTGGTGATGGGAATGTTGCACTGGTGATGGGTGGTGTTCTTTACATGACTGAAACCCAAACACAATCATGTATGTAATTAAGGTGTTTAAATAAATTAAAAAAAAGATATACAATTTTAGGCATATTTATTTAGAGACATAAATCTTCTAGATAAAAAGTACTTCTTCAAAATATGAAATTTTTCTAAGGAACAGTTTTTCATATATGATGCCAAAGACATGATATGTAATAGAAAACATTGATAAGTGGACCTCATCAATATTAAATGATTTTATAATTTGATTAGAAGAATGTGCAAATTACACATCTTGATAAATAACAACTTTAAAAATAGAAAAATTAGGGCTGGCACTTGTTGGTGTTCGAGCACTATTAAGGATGTCCCAGTTGGGATTTGTTTCCTGTGGCTGCTGTGAAGTGTGTTGTTTCTATGTCTGTGATCCAGGGTTCAAGGCTAATCACCTGGGTTCTAAGTTTGGTCCACATGACATATTTTCAAAGTGGGAGATACCACTGTATTGTAAACAAGTATGAGTTCTTATCCCTAATAAATAAGAGCTCTTTTTTATACATAAGATTTCCCCTGTTTTTAGTGTGCCTTTGCAGGGAGAAATGGTGCTACATTATATTGCCAGTGCATTTGAGGGTGGAGAGAGAAGAAAACAAAAACAGGTCACACACCCAAAGAAGATAAAAATAGAAATAAAAATATATGTGCTCACGTATATATATGAAAAGAAAAAAGATTTTTAAGAAATGAAGTAATAAGTTAATTAAAGGAACGAGGTGATGTAAGAAAGTATCTTGCATTTGGGGAAAAGCAGGTAAAGAGATAGTGTAATACAGGTCTTATATGATACCCTGACAACAAGGAAAATGGGAACAACTTGACCTAAGAGCAAGTTATCCTACCTCACCAGCTAACGATAAGACAAAATCAGAAGACTTGTCACCCTTTGGTTTATCCACATGCCAAGATCACAATTTACAGATGACTGGCTGACAGAACTATGACCAGACTGTATGTATCCTGGGACCAAAAAAAAGCCCTAGTCTAGGGTGTGAGCTATGACCTGCATAATAACTATGATCCCTAGTTCCAGAGGTCTGTCTGAGACTATTGCAACTGAAGGGGACTTCTGGAAACATAATGAAAGATGCTATCCCAGGCCCCTTCCTAGGATCAGCAGAAAGACCAGGACCACCAACCACAGAAGACCAATTAAAACGACACTGAGGGAACAGAACTTCTAGAACCACAAAGAAAGACATAATCGTAAGTTCAACTCCTTGACTCGTGCAGATACTGAGACTTCTAGATACAGAGGTCTGATTTTATCACCCAGGATGGAGGAGAAGTCTTCCATACACCACAAAATCACCAAGGGGAGAGTAAATGAACCTAAAAGGAGTCTATAGTTAATCCCCATACAATATACTTCAAGGGTGGAGAAACCCTGTATCTCTTAGGCAAAGGAAATTCCTTCTTGAATGACCCCAATATTTACTGTGCATCTGCAGGAGGAAAAAAAAGGCACAAAACAATTTTTTATTATTATTTACTTATCTATTTTTTGTTGATTTCATTG
Organism: Suncus etruscus; assembly: GCF_024139225.1. Lineage (NCBI taxonomy): Eukaryota > Metazoa > Chordata > Mammalia > Eulipotyphla > Soricidae > Suncus > Suncus etruscus. The sequence continues at coordinate 73,948,958 of NC_064849.1, read as the reverse complement.
TTGTGGTTTGGCTACTGAAGTGGATGTCTCCATTTATATTTATTTACTTATTTTCTTCTTTCCTTTTCTTATATGCTCTGCCACATTTTTTTTTATCTCAATACCACGGCCTTTATATGGTGCATACCCACCCATCCCCCTTTTTTTTTGAATGCTCACTGGATATTTTATTTGACAGTTCTTTATGTACTATTGTGGTGTATCACCTTCTTTTTCCCCTTCGTCTCTCAAACCAAGGATAAAAGCCTCTAGAAGGACTCTGCCCATTTCCATCCTTTTTTATTTTTTTTCTCCAGGTTATTACTATTCTCTTCTTCAAACAAAACCACATAACTGGAACTATCTAGTCCCACCTCCCAATTGGGGAGGGGGGATAAGAGAGGTACCAAGACTAAACAGGTGTAAGACCCAAGTAGTAAGCTAGGCACAGAGGGGACCACCTACTCTCATAGCCCCGGGGGTTAGGGTAGAGGATATGGGAAGTAGGACGGGAACGTAGGTGGAGGGAGGACAATTTGGTGATGGGAATTCCCCTGATTTTATGTTAATATGTACCTAAAATATTATTGTCAATGATACATAAGCCATTATGATTAAAATAAAAATTATATTAAAAAAAGAAAAAATTAATAACTAAATAGAAAAACAAGAAATTTAATGAGTTATTTGTAAATATTTGAATAAATATTTTATTTAAAAAAGATGGATGGCGGGGACCGAAAGCACAGTAGCAGGGCTTTTGCCTTGTACGCAGTGGACCTAGGATGGAGTTAATTTGTTTCCAGTCATCCTTTATGGTCCCCCAAACCAAGAGTGATTTCTGAGCACAGAGCCAGCAGTAACCCCTGAGCATTACCAGATGTGGCCCAAAAACTAAAACAAAAACGTAAAAAAAATAGTAAGTAGATAAAATATTTAATAATTTTATTATTAATTATATTTAAAGCATAAAATAAATAGTATATTCTTACTAGAGAATATACATTTAAACAGTCTTGCAACACTAAGTGTTGACTTTATGTACAAAAACAGAAAATTTCATCCATAATTGGTTTAAATTTAAAATGGTACAGGCACTAGAGATAAATCTAGCATTTTCTTTTTAAAATTAAATGTATATTTTTATAAGATATAGCTATGCAGATTCGAAAAACTATCAGTACAAACAAAAGTACATTGATCACTCACCCCTATTTATAAATATTTATGCTAATTTTAGCCATAATAACAGATTAAACAGTATGAAACAATTCAAGACCAAATAATTTGTTATATTAGCAAGCAATAAAATATTATCTAGCAACTTAAATACTTACTGATATATTTTGAATTAGATTTTACACTATGCTGATTATAGCTGTTATAAAAAATTTAACATTAACTTTTTTTAAATGCAACAGTATTTGTTTTCTATCTTGTCTGAGCCCAGCGGTCCTATTTAAGCTAGGCATTTATATTAAAACTATAATTAATATATATTAATATTATATATTATAATTAAAATAATAATATAATACTACTATAATACTCTCCTTTCTTATAATATGTTTCTGCAGTTATTTTGAAATTTACTAAAATAAACAAAAGTTAGTGAAACCTTTAAACTCTGTCACTAATGGTGACAATGAAAATAATAAATAATATAATGTTAGAAATATAACTTTTAGTATTATTTACTTATACTTATTACTTAGTGTTATTTAGTATCAAAAAGTAAACAAGTATTCACTGGAGAATTTTTATGCTCAATTTTGACTGTATTCTATCTAATCTATTTATACAATCTACCTACTATCTATCTGTCTATCTAGTTATCTGTCTATCAGTCTATATATCTGTCTGTTTGTCTATCTACCTACCTAACCAACTAAAGAAGCATATGTTCTACTCCAGAATTCATGTTGAATATCAATCAGACCTCAATTATATCTCAAAATATGCAAGAAATGGGGTCAGAGTGATAGCATAGCATATTGTTCCCTGAGCACTGTTAGAAGTAAGCTCTCACTATCTCAGAGTACAGGCCAAAAACAAATAAGCTATTCATTTAATTTAAATATGTTTATATTTTCTGGCTTTTAATTTTTGATTGGTTAATTACTTAGTTTCAGAAAACTCCATAAGGGGTACTCATCCCTTTGCTTTAATGATAACACTAAATTTTGTTTAAATATATTATTTTTATAAGTTCAATATGCAAAATAACCACCCAAACTTCATAATAGGTTACTGAGATTATCACAATATACAGAATTACAGATTTTAAGAGATATCATGGGCAAATTTTTATGGCATATATTATTGATAGTATAGAACGAGAATTTGAAATATATTTAAGACTGCATTTAAGGAAAACAAAAAACCACAAGTGCTGAGAACACAATAAAAGAAGTTAGACAATAAATAATTAGCCAAGGGGAACATTTGGTCAAAAGACTATATAGTCAGTTAGGCATTTCCCATTTATATATCCCAATCTAATGTAGTGCATGTGCAAGTCTTTGAATTTCAGATTGCAAAAATATGATTCAGCACCTGATGCACAAAGAAAGCATCTACTTATCAAAATATGTTGAATTAATTAATTAACGATGGGGCTGGATGGCGATGGATGGAGGCCTTTGTGCTTAGGCCCCAGCCACGTGGCTTCATCCCCCATCCAGCTGGCGGGTTCCAGGCCCAGGTGATCGATGTAATCAAGACTCACTCACAGGCAGGCTTCAGGAAGCATTAACTTTATTCATGCCCTATTCACCACATGTGTGTGGCCTATCTCATAACCTTTTAAGCACTAGTTATTCTTGGCCCTGCATCTAAACTCCTTTCAGCCATCTTCCCTTTGGGCTCCATGCTGGTCAAAGACCAGAACACAGAAACCCAGAAGCCAGAGCGCACAGCAGCGCAAAAAGGGCAAAGAGCCAAAAGGCCCGAATCCCCTTGGTTCCGCCTTATCTAACATTTTCCAGACCCCTCCCAGGAATGGGAGGGGCTCGCAGGTAAAGTTACACCTATTATCCGGTTCCCAAGACCCCTCCCAGAAAAGGGTGGGTCTAGGGTCTTAAATAGGTACACCCACATTTCCTCCTTTTCTTAATATTTTTATGCACCAACGTAATAGAGTGAAAATTAATATACCAGCCCTTTTCAAAAACATATTTTTGCAAAATATACTCTACACCTGTAACCTAAAATTTTATTAATGCTTTTTTACCAAGCAGTATTCCGGAACTTTTATGTTCCTATACTTTTAAACTATATTGGGGGAACTTCATTGTTCCTATACCTTTCCTATACACAAGTACTCCAGCATACATGCATAACATACATTTTAAAAACAGGCTAAGTACATTAAAATACACAGTAAAACATTTTGCAATAGAAAATATTAACTTTGAAAGACAACAAAACACATTTAAATCATAAAGAAAATGACTAAGACAAAGATGCAGGTGGTTAGAAATTAGATGTTAAACGGTATTACCTTCCTTTTATTTTTATTTTTTTAACCACTAACTAACTAAAAGTTATTCCATCACCAACTATGAGTAAACTATAAAATTACCTGCTAAGTTCCTACACCTAAAATCATAGTTTAAATGATTAATTTGTTTCACGCTGATCTCACCACGTTGATTTCACCATGTGACTTTTGTAAATTTTTAGAGTTTAGATGCTGGTTTGTCCCATACTGATCTCAACCACGTCGCTTCTGTAAACTTTTAAAGTTCAGATGTTGGTTTGTCCCACGCTGATCTTACCACGTGGCTTCCTTTCAGTTTCAGGCCCCGCAGACGGTTCTGTAGACCATGAGGTCGCGGGTTCCGCTGCCTGCTGCCGGTTTGCTGGAGGGTGGATTCCAAGTTTTTCGCTTTTCCGGGCCAAGCTGAGCCCAGCCCAGCCCAGCCCAGCCCAGCCGAGCCGAGCCGCTTGGAGCTTTTCGCCGCTTTTTTCCTCCGGGCGCACTTTGGATATTCAGAGTTCCAAGTGATTTAAACTAAAAGTTCAGTTCAAAATTTCCAAAGTCGAAATCCAAATTCAAGCCGCAGGTTATTTTCAGAAAATCAGTCCGTTTTTAATAGTCTTTTTTTTCCTCCTTTTCCAATTTAGACTTTTAATAAGTATTTGAAGAGGCCCAGGTTTTTGTTTCTTGTAACAAAGTTTCAGTTCTGATAGGCCACACACATGTGGTGAATAGGGCATGAATAAAGTTAATGCTTCCTGAAGCCTGCCTGTGAGTGAGTCTTGATTACGCCAATCACCTGGGCCTGGAACCCGCCAGCTGGATGGGGGATGAAGCCACGTGGCTGGGGCCTAAGCACAAAGGCCTCCATCCATCGCCATCCAGCCCCATCGTTAATTAATTAACACAACATCTGGCGCTCCGAACTTTGACCTGAATCCTGGACCCAACAAAACAGCAACCATGGTAAAATTTCTGCTTTTCAGTTTCATTTTGGCTCTTTTCGGGTGCACTGAGCCCAAAACCCTGGGCCACGTGCAACAATGTTCAAATATGGCCGTAACCCCTTCTAGGAAAAGAAGGGCAAATAAAACAATACAGGTGGAAGCTTGCATCACCTCCAGCCCAGGCCCAGGCCCAAAACTGAAACTTTGTTACAAGAAACAAAAACCTCGGCCTGTATAAAAACTAATTAAAAGCTTAAATTGGAAATGGAGGAGAAAAAAGACTGTATTTAAAGTGGACTGATTTTCTGATAACAACCTTCAGCTTGAATTTGGATTTCGGCTTTGGAAATTTCGGACTGAACTTTTAGTTTAAATAACTTTGAACTTTGAACATCCAAAAGCCCTCTGCAAAAAAGCTGTGGCCAAAAACTGGCTTGCTAAGTGCTGCCCTGAGGGAAAAGCGGCAAAAGGTTATCAGCCCAGAAGCAAAAACGCCTCAGCTCAGCTTTGCTCCGTGGCAAGCCTGAAAACCTGCAACCTCATGGTCTACAGAACCGTCTACGGGGCCTGAAACTATGCAAGAAAGCCACGTGGTGAAATCAGCGTGGAACAAACCAGCATCTGAACTTTAAAAGTTTACAGAAGCCACGTGGTGAGATCAGTGTGGGACAAACCAGCAAGTTTACAGAAGCCACGTGGTCAGATCAGCGTGGGACAAATTAATCATTTTAAGTATAGGAACTAAGCAAATAGTCATATATTTCACTCATAGTTGGTGATGGGATAACTTTTAGTTAGTTAGTGGTTAAAAAATTAAAAATAAAAGGAAGGTAATACAGTTAAACATCTAATTTCTAACTACCTCTGCATCTTTGTCTTAGTCATTTTTCTTTATGATTTAAATGTGTTTTGTTGTCTTTCAAAGTTAATATTTTCAATTGCAAAATGTTTTACTGTGTGTATTTTAATGTACTTAGCCTGTTTTTATAATGTATGTTATGCATGTATGCTGAAGTACTTGTGTATAGGAAAGGTATAGGAACAATAAAGTTCCCCCCAATATAGTTTTAAAAGTATAGGAACATGAAAGTTCCGAAATAGTGCTTGGTAAAAAAGCATTAATAGAATTTTAGGTTACAGGTGTAGAGTATATTTTGCAAAAATATGTTTTTGAAAAGGGCTGGTATATTAATTTTCACTCTATTACGTTGGTGCATAAAAATATTAAGAAAAGGAGGAAATGTGGGTGTACCTATTTAAGACCCTAGACCCACCCACTTCTGGGTCTAGGTGTAACCTTACCTGCTAGACCCTCCCACACCTGGGAGGGGGCTGGGAAATGTTATATAAGGCTTGGACCAAGGGAATTCGGCCCTTTTGTCTTTTGCCTTTTGGCCCTGCTGGGCTCTCTGAGGAAGATGGCTGAAAGAGGATAAGACGCAGGGCAAGCCTAAAATGGCTGTACGCTTGAAAGGTTATGAGATAGGCCACACACCTGTGGTGGTCAGGGCATGAATAAAGATGATGCTTCCTAATGCCTGCATGTGAGTGAGTCTTGATTACGCCGATTACCTGGGCCTGGAATTTGCCAGCTGGATGGGATGAAGCCCATGTGGCTGGGGCCTAAGCACAAAGGCCTCCATCCATCGCCATCCACCCCGTCGTTAATTATTTCATGCAACAAATGGCGCTCCGAACTTTGACCTGAATCCTGAACCCAAGAAAACAGCGAAAATGGTGAGATTTCTGCTCTTCTGTTTGATTTTCGCTTTGTTCAGATGCAGTCAGCCCAAAGTGTTTTGGCCACGTGAAGCCATGTTCAAAGATGGGCCGCTACCCCTTCTAGGGGGCAGAAGGGCAACTGGAAGGAGAAAGGTTAAAGCTTGCATCACCTCCAGCCCAGGCCCAGGCCCAGAACTTAGACTTTGTTACAAAAAACAAAAACCTCGGCCTGTACGAAAACTATTTAACCGAAAACTAATTAAAAGCTTAAATTGGAAACGGAGGGAGAAAAAAGACTGTATTTAAAGTGGACAGATTTTCTGAAAATAACCTGCGGCTTAATTTGGGATTTCGACTTTGAAAACTTCGGACTGGACTTTTACAACTCTGGACATCCAAAAAGCCCTCTGCAAAAAAGCTGTGGCCAAGAAAAACCGTCCAAAGTGCCGCCCGGAGGAAAAAAAAGCGGCGAAAAGCTTCTAATTATTCCTAAAGCGCTCGGCTCGGCTGGGCTCAGCTTTGCCCGGGAAAAGCGAAAAACCTGAAATCCACGCTCCAGATCACAAACCGGCAGCGGAGCCTGGAACTACGGAAGGAAGCCACGTGGTAAGATCAGCGTGGGACAAACCAGCATCTAAACTCTAAAAATTTACAAAAGCCACATGGTGAAATCAACGTGGTGAGATCAGCGTGAAACAAATTTAATCATTTAAACTATGATTTTAGGTGTAGGAACTTAGCAGGGTAATTTTATAGTTTACTCATAGTTGGTGATGGAATAACTTTTAGTTAGTTAGTGGTTAAAAAAATAACAATAAAAGAAAGTTAATACAGTTTTAACATCTAATTTCTAACCACCTGCATCTTTGTTCTTAGTCATTTTCTTTATGATTTAAATATGTTTTGTTGTCTTTCAAAGGTTAATATTTTCTATTGCAAAATGTTTAACTGTGTATTTTAATGTACTTAGCCTGTTTTTAAAATGTAATGTTATGCATGTATGCTGAAGTACTTGTGTATAGGAAAGGTATAGAAACAATAAAGTTCCCCCAATATAGTTTTAAAAGTTATAGAAACATAAAAGGTTCCGAAATAGTGCTTGGTAAAAAAGCATTAATAGAATTTTAGGTTACAGGTGTAGAGTATATTTTGCAAAAATATGTTTTTTGAAAAGGGCTGGTATATTAATTTTCACTCTATTACGTTGGTGCATAAAAAATATTAAGAAAAGGAGGAAATGTGGGTGTACCTATTTAAGACCCTAGACCCACCCTTTTCTGGAGGGGTCTTGGAAACCGGATAATAGGTGTAACTTTACCTGCGAGCCCCTCCCATTCCTGGGAGGGGTCTGGGAAATGTTAGATAGGCGGAACCAAGGGAATTCTGGGGCCCTTTTTGGCTCTTGGCCCTTTCTGCGCTGCTGGGCGCTCTGAGGAAGATGGCTGAAAGAAGTTTAGATGCAGGGCCAAGAATAACTAGTGCTTAAAAGGTTATGAGATAGGCCACACACATGTGGTGAATAGGGTATGAATAAAGTTAATGCTTCCTGAAGCCTGCCTGTGAGTGAGTCTTGATTACGCCAATCACCTGGGCCTGGAACCCGCCAGCTGGATGGGGGGATGAAGCCACGTGGCTGGGGCCTAAGCACAAAGGCCTCCATCCATCGCCATCCAGCCCCATCGTTATTTATTTAATTCAACAAAAATAGAAAGGGTTCAATCTAATTATGCTCTGCCTAACTCTTGAACATGTTCTTAAAATTATAGTTCTGTAATTTCAAGGTAAAACCAAAATAGCACACTTGATTGCCAGAACACACAACATTGTGTTTGCCTAACTCATATTGCCACTTATTAACTCAAGATGTTAATACCTTTTACAACTTTCTTTGTAGTTAAGTTTTTTTTCAAAATCAATGTTATTCAAACTCAGTTACTTTTTATCTATTCTTGACTATATTTATTTAAAACTATTAGTGAAATTTTAGCTTCCATTATAGATTTATGTTCACCAGTATAACTTAAATGGTTGTTTTTTCTCCTATGGATGTTGGACAGAAAGTTTTTTAAAGCTCGTGCTTAGATTTTTTTTTTTATGAGTGAGAAAAATGTATGTGATCTAATATGAGACACTTCAATTTGGTTGATTTTGCTGCAGTTCTGACTGTGTTCAGGCTGACTTCTAGCTCTTCAATTAGTAATCACTCCTGGTGACTACAGGACCTTTTAGCTTGCCAGGAATCCATGTATGACACGTGCCAGCAAAGAAACATCCCCATACTAATATGGAAATGAAGGTAATTTTTGGAGGGTATTTTTGAAATATTATAGTGTATTTCTTGAAGGCAAAGCTTGGATGGATACTTTAACAGTTAAAACCCACACTTCAGTCTTTGGATAGTAGAATTTTCTGAAAACTGATTTTCATTAATTGATCATACTCATACATCAGTGAAATAAATTTTTTATAGTGACCCCAGGTTTCAAGTGTTTTCAAACTATTACATGACATTCCAAAGCAATCCAACAGAAGCCACTATGGTTAAGACTCTATCTAGATTTATTTACTTTTTGCACTGTTTATCTTCCTTTATATTGTACTTTACATAAAAAATTTACTAAAAAACTTTGCTAAATTGAATGTATTTTGGAGTATTGTGAGCCATTCCAGTCAGTAACTAATTCCTAGAAGAGGTATTTCAATTCTCTATTTATTATATTTTTCAAATACGTGAGCCACATACTAAAATTATACACCTGGAGGCATATTTTTAGGAAATGAGTCTCTCAGTATTTATTTATTTTGTGATTATTTTTAAGGGGGTGAGTATTAAACTTTGGTTCTATCTAAGCAAAAATAGCACCCTGTCCTCTTTATTATATCTCTAAACCAAAGACACTGGACCTTTAAACTATTGTTTGTGTTAACTTGATTTTTACTGTCTGATTAACTTAGTAGCTGAAAATGCCATTTGTGTCAAGAAATTCAGCTAATTGGTTGGTAGTGCTGGAAAAATACAATGGAATAGTGTGTATATTACAAAAGGGATACTGCTATTTTAAAGAAACCATTCTCAAACAGAAATACCTTCAGTTTTTGCTGTTTGTTTCATATTTACTAATCTAATTTCATGTTGAAACTTTCAATATTTTCTACTTTTTATCTTCATAAAGTTGCTATCTTCTTAAAATACCCAGAAGGGAAGAGAAAAAATTGATTTTATGTTGATTGCTGGAATCTTTAGGTGTTGAATGTAACTAAGTGTAAGGGCACATTTCACAGTTCACAATAGAGATATTTGGTGTTTATGTTGAGAAAATCATAATTATAACGTTACCATTCTCATAATTATATAACTAGATTTTTATATTTAATCTATATTATAAAAATACCATATTATTTGATGAGCTTGTAATTTTCACCTTGCCATTCACTGTTAAGTCATTTTTCTTATTATTAATCTAACCACGGTCAGTCCTAGGTTAGTGCTTCCAAGGCCTTACAGCTAGTGCCACAGCTTCAGCCCCAATATATTGATTTTAAGATATTTTAGGGCATTTAATTATGAACATAAAATATTCTAAAACAATATACATGTGTACACTTTAGAAAATGTTTTAATTCTTAAATAAAGCTTCATATATATATATATATATATATATATATATACTCTATATTTTTCTTTCTCACAGCTTGTAATTTTTTCTTTGGTTAGCCAACAATTCAATTAGTTTATTATTAATAAACCTATTTTGGGTGGGGGATTGAGTCACACCTGGCAGCACTCAGGGTTTACTCCTGGCTCCACACTCAGAAATCACTCGTGGCATTCTCGGGGGACCATATGGCATGCTGGGATTTGAACCAATGTCCTTCTGCATGAAAGACAAATGCCTTACCTCCATGCTATCTCTCTGGCCCCTAATAGACCTATTTTTTAAATATGTCCTAAAGAGGGAAGTTCTGAAAGCATTGTGTATTCTGTTTAGTAATGAATCTTGCTATTAATAAGTCATTCTTTTAAGCAAATAAAGGGATAAAAAGAGAGAAAAAAGGAAAAAAATTGAGAAAAGAAAAAAGAAAGACAAGAAGATAAGAAAAAAGATAAAAGATAAGACAAAAGAAAAATATAAAAGGAAATAAAAGAAATGAAAGAAAAAGGAAAAGAAGAAAAGAAAACGAGAAACAAATATATGTCTAGACCTTCAATAAAATTTGGGGAAAACTTTATTTTAATATCTTTATTTAAGCACCATGATTGCAAGCATGTTTATATTTGGGCTTCAGTCATAAAAAGAACACCCCTTTCACCAGAGCAATTAATGCCTCCCATTCTCTCCACCCTTCCCTTTGCCTCTAAGCCTACAAGCTACATCTTTAGCACTTAGCAGTGATGAAAGAGCTAATTAACATTATTGCAACTATAGTTACCACAACTACAAGAGGCAAACAAATAGAGGTACTGATGTTCTTCTTTATTACTGAAACCCAACTACAAACATGTTTGTAATCATGGTGCTTAAATAAAGATATTATTATTTAAGATAATAAAGAATCCAGACACAAATGGAATGAAACTTTATACACCTGGATTCTGAAGATTTTTGCGTTACACATAACTTTCATAAACAGCATACTTCTGAAATGATTATGCCTTAAACTTGAAATCTAATAGTACCATAATGACTGTTTTCTTCTCTAACACTCATAATTTTTTATACTCAACTTCCTCCTTTGCAAGCAGGAAATGACAGATATCTTCTAAGCAAAAGAAGCAAATTATGAATATAAATAAGTCATACATATGAGATACTTTGTCTTTGTTGAAAAAGTATTTTGGTGGTTAGTGTAAACTTAAAGTAGGTAATAAAATATGGAACAACTCCCTTACCAAATGCAAAGCAGGATGTCAAGGATCGCTCTGATAAGCTACCCATAAAGTTTAGGAATAGAAATGTGAAATTTCTGAGTTTTTTAGAATAATTTAGTGACAATTGCTTTCTGTTTTTGAAAGGGATTTAGAAAAATATTCATATTAAAGTTCTTAAACTTGTCAGTCTGAACTTGCAAATTAGAAAAAATTCTAAAAGGAGGATTTGATTGTCTAAAACCAAATATTGTAAATTATGGAAATGTACTTCAAAAGAAATGAGGAAAGAATTATAATAAATCTGCTTTGTCTTATGAATATATTCTACTAAAATATTGAAAAAGAGAAGTTAATATCTTAAAAGATTCCTTTAAAATTAGTAAATTCTGCCAAGTGAAAGAATAAGAAAAACTTAAGTGAAGTTTATACGTTAATACATTTTTGAATAAAAATCTTTCAAGTTTATTTTGACCAGAGGTATAAAATATAAGAGAATTTTAAAGAGTTTTTTTTTTTTTTTAGAAAAGTAATTTACTAAGCCCTTAAATATAGTTTAGAGGAAGGTATTTACTTGGCACTTTGTCAACTCATCTTTGATTCCTGGTTCTGGTACCTTAAGTAATCAATTTTAAGAGTGCTGTAAAATTGTTTTGTAAGACCAAAAATAGCTAGGAATATTAGATATCAATTATCAAGAGTTTATTTTTGCTAGAGTAATAACAGAGTGGTAGGGCATTTGCCTTGCACATGGCCAACCTGGAACCAACCCAGGTTAGATTGCTGACATTCCATATGTTCCCCAGGGCCAGCCAGGAGTGATTTTTGATCACAGGGCCAGAAGTAATGCCTAATCCATCATAATTATTTTAAATAAAATAAACAAATATAATGTGTTGAGAATAATAATACAAAACAGCCATTTGTCAAAATCTAAAAGATATGGAAAATGTCAAGTACCTATTAAAATTATTGATTGGTGGTGCTAGGAACATACAAAAGAATCAATTTATAAATGTCAATTTATCAAATTATCAATATCACTGCTCATTCAGCAAAACCATTGTCAAACAGAAATACCTTCAGTTTGGTTTTATCTTATATTTTGTAATTTCACTTTGAAACATTAAAATATCAATAATGTATTAGTTAAAAATTGTTATTTTAACATACCCTAGTTGGATACAACAAAATATCAATAGTTTTCTCATAGATTGCTACATTTTACTGTAAGCCACAACCAATCCACTCTTTACATAACAGAAGCTCTTCCATTAGCTGAGGCACCATCTCTAAAGAGGACGATGGTTTGGAAACTCATAGTGGGGTGAAGGGATAGTAGGCTTTCTGAAGGGAAGAGGAGGGATAGTATATAGGAGGGGCTACATACACGTTAGGCAATGATTGTTAACAATTTAGGTTTGGCTCTCATAGAGGAGTCCTTTCTTTATGTACTCATGCTCACATAAAACATACAATAGTGATCTATTTTTAAGATGTTAGAGGTCTGACCCTAATAGCATTGGTCTGAGCTCTTAAAGACTGGTTGAATTAAGAGATATAATTATCTTAGGTATAGCTTAAGAAAAAGACGAAGGGAGAGCAAAAGATAAGAGAGAACAGAAAAATAGGTAAATATAGTAAAAATAAATTTTAAAAAAAGTTAATAAATCAACTAAGAGATATTGGGTAGTTGTGTCAGAGTTGGGAGGTTTTCCCACTTTCTAGGCATTTCACCAGTGATGGGGTTGGGCCTTCCTAAATGAAGGTTTCAGGGTTAGATAATGACTGGAGCAATTTAGAATACACAAAGGTTTCACATCTCGAGTACTAAACAATGTGGTAATGAGACCTGCCTATGTAGGTGGCTACCCTATATAGTATTGTCCGCTGCATCTTACGTATTAAGATTTCTTTCGTAAAGAGAAAGTAATAGCGTGGATGAATTGATGAGGAGGAGAAAGAAGAGGTATAAGAAGAAAGGGGAGAAAGAAAGAAGTAGTGAGAAGAGAGAAGAAAAGAAAGAGAAAGGAAATGTTAATTTGCCCAAACTTGTTCAAAGAGTAGGTCATGTAATATTAGTCTGTGGTTTGCAGTTGACTGTTTCAGTGGTCTGGATGGTCATACGCTTCAGGTCTAATACAGGACATAAACCATAAAACTGGGTATATTGGGGTGTTTTATCAAGACATTTTTATAATGCAAATTGAATATGGTATCTAATATGACTGAGCACCGAGGTGTCAAATTAGGGTGTCCACCCTTTGTAGCCTAAAAAACCTGTAGACAGAGAAGCTGAGAGGTTTATTTTAACTCTAGTAAGATTAAACATTAAAACATATTGTTATGAAATACTTCCACTGGAGTCTCTGGCTTCCAATCCTGTAATGGTGTATAAGATCCCTAAGACATTATTATAGGCCTTTGTAGTAAAAGGTCTGATTACAAGGCTATTTATTCTAAGCCATTGTTTCCATTGTTGCTGCTTTCTTTTTGGTATAATGGATAGTTGAGGCTTTGTGTTGTTCCACATGTTTTGAACACTACTCCCCAGTAATGTTGACAACTATAGTGCTTGGAGTTTCTAACCTATTAGACAATTGTATTTGTTCATGGAGTATTACATGTGTATATGGTGTATATTCTAATAAGTCAGAAAAGTGTTATCATTCTGTGTTTATCCTTCATTTTCTGGCTTATTTTATTTAACATACTGTATTTTCCGGCATATAAGACGACCACGTGTATAAGAATACCCCCTAACTTTACAGTTAAAACATAGGTTTAGGCCTATATTTACTGTATAAGACAGAATGTTCCTGTGCTGCAACTGTATCTTCCACAGTGAGCCAATCACAACAAGCAAAGGTCCAAAGGTTATACTGATTTGTCAATCTTGTTTACTCTTTTGAAAAACCAACTCCTTGTCTCATTGATTGTGTATTGTTTTCTTAGTTTCTATGTTGTTTATTTCTGCTTTGGTTTTTATTACTAAGAAATATTAATATTCTGGTTGTGCTTGGATTTCTTTCCTACTGTTTTCCCAGCTCCTTAAGGTGTCCCTTTAAATTGTTGATTTTGTTATTCTTTTTATTGACATAGGCCTGTATTGCTGAGTTTACCCTAATTACTGCTTTTGCTGTGTCCCATAGATTTTGACAATTTGTCTCTTCATTATAATTTGTCTCAATGAATCTTTTTATTTTTTCCTTGAGTTCATCTTTGATCCAGCTGTTGTTGAGCAGCATGTTGTTTAATCTCCAGGTATTAAATTTTCTCCATAGCTTCTTTTTACAGTCAAAATTAATCTCTGATGCATAGTGATCTGTTAGAGTACTTCTAATAATCTTTATATTTGTAACTTTATGTAAGTTAAATTTATATTCTAAGGCATCGTCTATTCTGGAGAAAGATCCATGTGCACTTGAGAAGAATGTGTATTCTGCTTTCTGGGGGTGGAGTGCCCTATATAAGTTCATTAACCCTAGTTCTTCTAATTTTTCATTTAGGGCTCTTATTTCTTTGCTAATTTTCTGTCTGATTGATCTGTCCAGTGGTGATAATAGAGTATTGAAATCTTCAACTACTATCACATATGTTTCTCCAGGTTTAAGAGCAAATGCCTTACATATTTTGCTGGCTTTTCATTTGGTGCATAAATAGTGACCAGAGTTAGTACTTTTTGGTCTAGTGTTCCCCTGATCACTAAGTAGTGACCCTCTTTGTCTCTGATCATTTTCTTGAGGTTGAATGCAATTTGTTCTGAATGACTGTCCCCCATTTTTTGTTTTCCAATGGCTTAAATAATTGATTTTCATCCTTTTATTCTAAGCCTGTGTCTATCCTATTCTTGTAGGTGTGTTTCATGCAGGCAGTAGAAATTCAGTTTTTGTTTGTTTAATCCAAGTCTCTACTATGTGTCTTTTAATAGGAGAGTTTAATCCATTCAATTTTAAGATTATCGATAGAGAGGCCTGTGTTTCAGTTGTATTGTTTAGGGTGGTTGTTGTTACAATTGGAGGTTTGGATTGTGTGATTCATCTCTGAGTAAATCATTTAGTATCGGGTTTTTTTTTGTGCAAATAATACAAGTTCTTTTTTGTCTAAGTTTTCTTTTAGTCCTCCCTCCCATATGAATGAAAGTTTTACTGGTTAGTGGACTCTAGGTTGAAAGTTTCTTTCATTCAGGTGTTTAAATATGTCATTACACTATTTTCCTGCTTGAATTGCTCCAAATGGGAGATCTGGTTTGATTGTTATGTTCCTTCTTTTGTACTTGAGGTTTTTTTTTTCTCCTTTATTGCTATGAGGAGTTCATCTTTCTCTTTTTTTTTTTTTTTTTTTTTTTTTGCCATTTGGATTACTATAATTATTAGGGTTTATTAGGATCTATTTTATTAGGGACTCTTTTCACCTCCTGGATTTGCACTGGAGCCTCTTTCCAGAGGTAGTTTCTACTATTATTTCCCTAACCACTTGTTCTCCCCCTTTCCATATTTCCTCCCCTTCTGATATTCCTACAATCTATAGATTATTTCTTTTGTCTTTGTTCATTAAATAGCTAACTTTTTCTTCCAATGCTTTACCTTTAATTTTTTATTGGCTTCTTTGTCATTTTCATTTTTAGTTTTTCTTTAAGTTCTTCCATGTGATTCTACAACTGTCTAATTATGCAACTATGGCTTGCTAAGTTTTTTTTTTATTTTCTTTAATTTCATTTGTATGAATTACCTCATCTTCTTTAAAAGTTCTTTGCGGGGCTGGAGAGATAGCATGGAGGCAGGATGTTTGCTTTGCATGCAGAAGGATGATGGTTAAAATCCCAGCATGCCGTATGGTCCCCTGAGCCTGCCAGGAGCAATTTCTGAGTGTAGAGCCAGGAGGAACCCCTGAGCACTGCCAGGTGTGACCCAAAAAAAAAAAGTTCTTTGAGTTGGTTGATTTGTTCATCTATGGATTTTTTGAACTCACTGGCTAGTGATTCCTTGATTTATTTTGCTATGGCTTGCAATACTGCTTTTAGGTCTTCATCTATTGAACCCCTGCTTGCTAGAATTTTTCTCCATATCCCCAGTTGTTAAATACTTCCCTAGTTTACCCATATATATTTGCATTTGGTAGTTCGGGTTGGAGTGACTGAGCTCCACAGGTCTGGTAGGCCTGGGTCGACCACCCCTCCCCCTCTACCAGGCCTACAGCATGGTTCAGCCCCAGCCACAGTGACTGACCTCCACCAAGAAATTTATAAAATCTGAGAACTTACCTCAGAGTAGTGATGGAGGAGTAAGATAAATTATACATCATTTTATTAATACTAAATATCAGATAACTCAGTAATGTGAATATACTCTTTCTTGTTGACATGAGATTAATTTATTTACATAAAATTTGCACTCGGTTTTCAGTATGCATATATATGTTTGTATTATATGTTTGTATTATAAAAATATAGAATATGAGAATATTTATTATTAACATTAATGCAAATGTTCCTTTATTCAATTAACTTATGTTCATTTTTTTCTTTAAGAGAATAAAATGTACACATATTCTTAAGTACAATGATATTAGTAAGCAGACATGATTTAAATATTAATCAGTCAGTATTCATGTGACTAATAGATCTTTTTCAGTGAAGAGGCTGATGATGATGCCTGTGATAGTTGACAAAAACTAGTAAGCTCTTTTGTATTTATTGACTTCTAATTTTTTTGTTTTTTTAATTATCTTTATTTATACACCGTGATTACAAATATAATTGTAGTTGTATGATTACAGTAATGTAAAGAACACCCCCCTTCACCAGTGCAGGATTCCCACCACCAATTTCCCAGATCTACTTACTCCCCACCCCACCCACACCTGTACCTGAGACAGGCTTTTTTTTTCCTCATTCATTCACATTGTTATGATAGTTTTCAGTGTAGTTATTTCTCTAACTGCACTTATCATTCTACGTGGTGAGCTTCATATCATTAGCTGCACCTACATGGGAGGATGGGGGGGAAGTAAGGGTTGGGACTGAGGTAGTAAAATATTAGAAATGAGCTTTGTAGGGCAGTATCAAGGTCCCAATACAAGATATATAGAATATATGCACACAATATTATCAATATGAAAACAAAGAGAAAAATTTCCACTGACTGTCCCAATTTAATCCAGTGCTAGAACAGCCTGCCCTCCTTCCAGAGTGCATTCCCATTAGAGTAGGGATAGATAGGGGGAAAGCCTGTTGACCCCTATAGAGTTCACCTAGACCGGTGGACTTCTAATTTTTAATACAAATGAGGATTTTGTACTTAGACTCCATCATATCTATTTTTAATAATCTTTACATTTTTGGAAATATAAGATTTTAGAAGATTATTGCTTCCAAGCCCAATTTTCAAGTGTTATACATCTTGACAAATGCTTTGTTCATCTTTTCAATCAGGTGAAAAATTCAGCTGTCCCAATATCTTTTAATTGCTTGGCAAAAAGTTGTAAACATCTGCTCATACACAAGTTGGTTTTGAATTAGTAATCAAAATAAATAATGCTTTGTATTTTCAGATGTTGAATGATTCAGTAGGTTTAATATAACTATAGCATGTTTCAGAAACAAACTTATGCCAGATATTGGCACAATGTTTTAAAAATTACTGTTTCATTATTTAAATAAAAAAGAATTTTAGGCACAATAAATATTAATTAATTTATATAATTGAAACATTTAAAACTGGGTAAAGTCAGAATGAAAAACTTAAAGTTCTGGAGAAATGTTATATTCAAAATATATTTTCAATAAGTTAAAATGTAAGTTTTGAAAATTTGCACAATTTTTGGCTTTTATCAAATATCTCTCTGCGCTGATCATGATGAATAAAATTCTTATTTTAGTTAGATATATTATTGAATTGTCATATATTGTTATTAGTAAAGAAAATTTTCAATTAAATAATTTAAAACTGTCATATAAAGCAAAAGTCTTATAAAGAAAGTCACATTGCATTCTTACTTGATGTAACAAAATGTAATTCTCAAAGAAAAGTTTTAAAAAACTACATATAATATGTTGAGATAGCATATCAAATACTAAAAAAAATATTTTGGTTGTTGGGACATACACTCATTAGTGCTCATAGTTTACGACTGGCTCTATAATTCAAAATCACTCTTATTGAGGATCAAGGGGTCATTTTGGGTTCTGGGTGTAGAAATCAGGTAAGCCTTAAGCAAGGTGTGGAACCACCTTATGTGCTATTCTATTGATCTAAAACTGTCATATCTTAACATAGTCAGAAAAACAAATGAAATAAATTAATCCAGTCGCTATGATGGTGTAGAAATCAATATTATCTCAATGATATTATAGACTTCATCAATAGTCCATATTGTGTACTATACATTGCTTCCAAAGTATAAGAATGTTTTTTTAAACAGAATTATGTCTTCAGAATGCCTTCAATCCTTCAACAGGAAGGTTATT
The DNA here is from genome assembly GCF_024139225.1 of Suncus etruscus. Taxonomy (NCBI): domain Eukaryota; kingdom Metazoa; phylum Chordata; class Mammalia; order Eulipotyphla; family Soricidae; genus Suncus; species Suncus etruscus. Next base: position 73,930,494 of record NC_064849.1, on the reverse strand, counting down.
GCTATCATTTAGTTTTATAAGTTCAAAGGAATGATTTATATTAATATGCATGTGATTTACAATGAAGTACAAAATAAAAAAAAATCCAAGTCAAATGATCAATCAAAATAGTTTGCATGAAGAGAATTGTTTTTGTTTTTGGGCCACACCCAGTGATGCTCAGGGCTTACTCCTGGCTATGCACTCAGAAATTCCTCCTGATTCGGGGGACCATATGGGACCCCGGGTATAGAACCACAGTCTATCTTAAGCTATTGCGCACAAGGTAGATGTCTTACTGCGCCAAGCCACTTTTCCAGCCCCGCATCAAGAGTATTTATTAAATTAAATATTAAAATTCAAATCCCTATACAAAATATTTTAAGTGAAATATAAAAATTAATAACAAAAGTTCTGCCAGCCTCAGTTGTCAAAGTAGAACCTCTGAAATTAGAGAACTTTATTTTTTATACAAGTCCTAGGTTAAAGCCTAGGGTAGGGTCTTTTTATTGGTGCCAGAATAAGTTTTGTTCAGTCATTGTTGTCAAAGCCAGTCTTCTGTAGCTAGCGCTCTTGCACAGAACAAAGGATGACATGTCTTCTGATTTCATCTTACTGTTAGGTGATGAGATAGGCCAACCTGCTCTTAGATCAAGTTGTTGCTGTTTCCTCATTGTAAGGATGTCATATCAAAACTGGTGCAAGTTGGTGACAGAGCGGTATTAGGAATTTCCCAGGGGGAGTTTGGTTCCTGGTGTTGTTGCAGAGAACTATATCTTTTCTACATCTAAATTCTGGGGTTCTGGATTGGATGATCACTGTCCAATCTCCTGGAGTCTAAGTTGAGTCCAAATGAACCATTGAATCTTCCAATAAAATTAAACTAAACTTTCAAAAGCAGAAATTAGTATATATAAGTTATTTTTTTCATTTCATAACATGATGATGCAGCACCTTTAACTTCTATTTCTAAGGATATCAACTATAGAATTTTATATTATTATAAATGTTATTATCATTTAGTTATGTGACTGCTGTTCTATCTCAACCCAACAGTTCTTTAAAATAGTAGAGACTTGTTTTAAGTCTATAGATAGCAGATATTAAGATAAAAAGTGTTGATAAGGCCATGTTGCATTTAGGAACTTGGAGACATATTGATACTTTTGTTTACTCCAGTTTTCAATGACTCCTTGTATGCTTCCTCATCTCTATGTTTTTCTAATTTACTCCAACTTCTGCCTACATCATTACATTTCTTTTGTCTACATGTATGAAATAACCACCTTTTTCTTCTAAGAACAAGTGTTTGAAGGTAGATGTAGACAGGGACACCTCATAAAGATCCCACACCATATAAGTTTACCTTTGGATAATGAGAACATAGATACATCATTGGAAAAAAATGCTAAATATTTCCATGTATTTCAACAGACATGCTGACAAACAGCTGTCACTGAATGAACCAATTTCTCCAATAATTAATCTTCTGTGGCCTAATCTGCCACATCTCTATTCTGCAGAGAATATCCTCTTAAATTTTCGCATGTGTTCATTGCAGATTTCTTGCTGATCTTTGAAGTCAATGATATCTTTTTTTTCCTGGAGCTCTTCTAGAAGTTGATTTTCAGTTTTACCAGACATACATAAAAATAAGCTAATCAAACATGGATAAGCAATAAGTAAAACTAAGCTAACCAAACACTGATAAGTACACTTAGCTAGTGTCTCATTATTGGTGTTTGTCTACTGGCAACTCTAAGGAGCATAGATGTATTTGACACTGACTTTTTAGAATAAAAATTAAAACTTTGTGGCTACCATATGTAGACTCAAAATATTCCTGTGTGTAAAAGATAGTCATGAATCATGAGTTTTCTCACTGCAAAGTGATTTGAGACATTCTGGACAGAAATCTTGTGGGTTTACTTCGAATTGTCAACTTTATTATTAACAAGGCTGCTTTTTGTTATATGAAGTTAGAACTATTGAAACTACCCATACCCAGAAAACAAACTCCTAAGAAGGTAAGGGGAAATCTCAACTATTTTAAGTAACTTAAAAAAAAAAAAAACCTTTGTTTGACCAGTCAAGATTTCTATAATGAGACAGAGGCAAAAATACTGAAGCTAACTAATAAAATAATCTCCAAACTAGCAGCTGATGTCCTAGTCATCACACCTTCAATATCATTACATAATAATTCACACACTGAACATTTTCTTTGACCTTTAAAATGAAGTAATTACTATTGAAAGTGTAGACTGACTTGAGCTCCTGTCTAAGGTTTTTTGCACTAATGCTTTCTTTTTCTTTATTTAAACATCTTGATTACATAAATGATTGTGATTAGGTTTCAGTCATGTAAAGAACACCCCCTTCACCAGTGCAACATTCCCACAACCAATGTCCCAAATCTCCCTCCATCCCACCCCACCCCCAACTGTACTCCAGACAGGCTTTCCAGTTCCCTCATTCATTCACATGATTATGGTAGTTCTCTGTGTAGTGATTTCTATAGCATATTCACCACTCTTTGTGGTGAGATTCATGAAGTTAGCTGGTATTCTAGCCCTCCTCTCATTGTCTCTGAGGATTGTTACAAAAATGACTTTTATTTTTCTTAAAACACATAGATGGGTGAGACTATTCTATGTCTCTCTCTCTCCCTCTGACTTATTTCACTCAGCATGATAGATTCCATGTACATCCATGTACAGGAAAATTTCATGACTTCATCTCTCCTGATGGCTGCATAATATTCCATTGTGTATATGTACCACTGTTTTTTTAGCCATTCGTCTGTTGAAGGGCATCTTGGTTGTTTCCAGAGCCTGGCTATTGTGAATAGTGCTGCAATAAATATAGGTGTGAGGAAGGGGTTTTTGTATTGTATTCTAGTGTTCTTAGAGTATATCCCTAGGAGTGGAATAGCTGGGTCAAATGGGAGCTCAATTTCCAGATTTTGGAGGAATCTCCATATCACTTTTCATAGAGGTTGGACTAGACGGCATTCCCACAGCAGTGGATAAGAGTTCCTTTCTCTCCACATCCCCGCCAGCACTGATTGTTCTCATTTTTTGTGATGTGCAGCAATCTCTGCGGTATGAGGTGGTATCTCATCATTGTTTTGATTTGCATCTCACTGATGATTAGTGACAAAGAACATTTTTTCATGTGCCTTTCGGCCATTTGTATTTCTTTTTTATCAAAGTGTCTGTTTAATTCTTTCCCCCATTTTTATTTTATGGGATTAGATGTTTTTTCTTGTAAAGTTCTGTCAGTGCCCTGTATATTTTGGATATTAGCCCCTTATCTGAAGGGTGTTGGGTGAATCAAACACTTATGAAGTTCATCTGGAACAATAAACACCCTTGGATAGCTAAAGCACTCCTAGGGAAAAAGAAAATAGGAGGCATCAAACACTTATGAAGTTCATCTGGAACAATAAACACCCTCTGTTGCAAGTCAGCCCCTGCAGAGGTTGACTGATAGAGGGACGGAGGATGAGGTCTTTTCCCTCCAGCTCGAAGCACGCATCTGCCACCCTGTCCAGCCGATGGTTCTGAGGTGAAATGGTGGATAAACAGCTCGAGGACAGTCAGACTTGTGAAAATATTATTTGGTGGACAAGACTGAAGTCCAAAGACTCAGCATAAGTTCCAGCCAAAAGCCTCTCTCACCTTCTACAGATCCTTGTTTTTATCCCCCAGAATCAGGTACCACCCAGTGATGGGATCAGATAGCACCCAATGGTGGAAGCAGAATCAGGTACCACCCTAAGGTGGGGGCAGAATGCCAGGTCACACCCTAGGGTAGGGCACAATCACTGATCAGGGTAGGGTCAGTAACATAATAATCCCCTAAAATATTTACATACACAACACCCTCAAATAGCTAAATCACTCCTAGGGAAAAGGAAAATGGGAGGCAATACTTTCCCCAACTTTAAACTGTACTGCAAAGCAATAGTTATCAAAACAGCATGGTATTGCATAAAGATAGACCCTCAGATCAGTGAAATAGGCTTGTGTTCTCAGAGAATGTTTCCCAGACACACAATTACCTAATTTTTGACAAAGGAGCAAGAAATCCTAAGTGAAGCAGGGAAAATCTCTTCAACAAGTGGTGCTGGCAGAACTGGTTAGCCACTTGCAAAAAAGCGAACATAGACCCCCCAGTTAACATCATGTATGAAGGTAAAATGCAAATGGATTAAAGACCTTGATATCAGACCTGATACCATAAGGTATATAGAACATGTCGGTAAAACACTCCATGACATTGAGACTAAAGGCATTTTCAAGGAGGAAACTGCACTTCCAAACAAGCAGAATCAGAGATCAACAGATGGGAATACATTAAACTGAAAAGCTTCTGTACCTCAAAAGAAATAGTGCCCAGGATGCACTAATGCTTTTAATGTAAATTTTCTCCTTAAAATGATTCTCTAAATACTTTCTTTTAAATTCCTACAGGTAACTCTGGTATCTGTTATACCTAAATAATTTAGGTCTCTAAAAGGGTTGTTTGAATGAAAATGTGCCTTAATTTACAAAGCAATGTTTATTGCAAAATAAATATAAAATTTAATTATACTTTATATATTATAAATTATATATTATTTTGCTTTTTGAGGCTTTGAAGGAGAAACCTAGTCTCCAAGATATGATAGGGAATCCTGGATAGTTTTAAAAAATAAGTGCCATCTCTCAAAATTCATGTTATATTCTTCACCTGTAACTGTAAGAACACATATATCAAATGTGTCTTCATTAAATTAACACATAATACATAAGGGTTAATTTTGTGTTCAGCACAAAATTAAATTTACAAAATCAACTCTGCATTTTAAGAGTTTTATTAATGTCACAAAAGACTTCCTTCAGCCCCAAAATATAAATCTAGGTCAACATGACTTAAAACTGTTTTATGCCAGTTGTTATCATTGTCGAATTTTAGTCTAATCATTTAGCATGCCAGTTTCTGGCTACTTGCTATGCCAAAATATTCTTTGGACGCCAACATAATTTTGTGCCTGTTTGTTCCTTTTTATATATTATTGAGTTATTTGCCATCTACTTCATATAAATGAATAATATTATATTCTGTTAAGACACGTTCAATTTAATTTGAGAGTAACACAATAGGTGGAAATCTGAAAATGATCTTTCTTATTTTGGGAGAAGGTGGCAACGTCAAACAATTATAATGGAAAAATTTTAAAGAATAGCAAAAAATAATAGATAAAATATTAGGATTTCATAAGTCAGTCAATTAATATCTTGGATATATTGATGATATAGTTAGATTGAATTAAATGTATATAAATTAGGATAAATAAAATTCTAGGTGGAAAAAGTAAAAAGTTTAATGTGGGAAAAGAATCCTTTTCCTATGAAAAATGCATAGCAATAAAATCCATCTTAATATTTAGTACTGGACAGATAAAATAATAAGTAAGACACTTCTCTTGCATTTGACTGAACTGGATACTGTTGCTGCTGCCCAACAAGATATAATACCTGAATTTTTCTCTGTGTGATACAAAAACAATATCAAACTAACAAAAAATAAATTTCATATTTTTAGGAAGTAGTTGATTGGTGGGCTGCAGTAGAATCACTAACTAATGAGTAATTTATAATACATTTAATTTGTAATGCTTTTCTCAAAATATATAATATTCTTGCTGATTTTCCTTAGTCTGGGGGTCTGTATACTTACATTTCATGTAGATAGAGAAATACAATTTTTCCAAAGTGATTAAACTGAGCTGTGATTTAAAAAGCTACTGTCATTAGCCCTCAGTTAGACACAGTACCAGCACCAGCCTATTGAACCCCCTCTAGAGAGGATGTGTTAGCAAGACCAAAGTGTGAGGATAAGATAGATAGAACAGACAGTTCAAAGCTCTTCTTGAAAATGCCTTAGCATTAGTCCTCTTACATTACAGGTAGATCCAAATGGGTGCACATTAAGAGATAATCAACCAACAAAATTTTACAAAGGCAAACAGTTGCTTACATTTGAATTTTGAATACACAATTTATTTATGTTAATTTTTAGTGTGGCCTTTGCTCTCTCATGGATGAAGTGATCCTAATTCTCTTTTTAAAGTAATTTTTTCCTCTTTATATCATTATACCCTCTAAATAGTACTGCATTGTTTATTTGTCTCATACTCTATGAAGAACAGTATTAAAGTTTAAAGAACTAGGAAGAGGGCCAGAACTATAGGACAACACGTTGGGTACTTGCCTTCCTCATGACTGAGTCAAGTTTGGCATCCTGAACGGTGCCCAACTAGAAGCAGTAATAATTCCTGAATGCAGAGAATTAGTAGCCCCTACGCATTGGCTGGTATTACTCAAAAGCAAAATGAAAAATAATTTAAGAGACCAAAATAAAAACTCAGAAGACCATAGTTGATTTTTTTCATTCCTACAGAAATTACTCCACTATGTGTTCTGTGGCTCTCCCTAAAATGTTGTGGTTAAGGATTAACTCCCAGGTCATGCAGATCATGTAGGACTTGGATATAGTCTGATGATTGTTTAGTGGAGCAAGACATGCCACACAAATTGTTAGAGAAAACTTTAACACTTCACTTCAGACTCTTCTATTCACTTTCCTATGTGACCACGTAAGCCTGGGGAAGTTCTGTACAATACTTTTCCTCATATTTCAAAATTGTTTAAAAGTACCCAGTTAGTTATTTATTGTACATGTTTCTATAGATGGGAAAATGTATTTGTATTTGTGTGTGTGACTTTGATTGATATTCTGACTTTATTTAATTGCATAAACTAGAGAAAAATGAATACTTTTGAGTTTGTAAAAATGTACTTAGTGATATTTTGTTAGAAAAATGAATACTTTTGAGTTTGTAAGAATGTACTTAGTGATATTTTGTTATTTTTGCTAGAAAAAAATGAAACATAATCATGAGTCTATTATGACTTTCAGATTATGCTTATCTTTCTCATAAATTGTTCAATTTTAAATGCAGTTTTTTGGATTTTATTAAATATCTACACTTTCAGCTTCTTTTAAAAATGTATGAAGTTCATCTGGCACTGACTGATAAGATCTTGTAAGTTGGAACTTAATAAGTCTAATCATTTATAAAAGGCCATATATTTTTCAAAAAAATTTTTTCGGTTTTTGGGCCACACCTGGTGATGCTCAGAGGTTACTTTTGGCTCTGTACTCAGAAATTGTTCCTGGCTTAGGGGACCATAGGGACACCGAGGGATGGAACCACAATCTGTCTTGGGTCAGCCACGTGCAAGGCAAATGACTTACTACTGCACCAGCACTTTGGCATCATATTTTGCAAATTTTTTTTAAAAACTTTGGTGTTTCCTATTAAAAGCCTAGGAATATCTCCTCAGTAAAATATAACATATATGACTCATTACAGTGCATATGAATCAGTTACAGACTTTGTTAAAGAAAATAGTTATAAGGCAATATGTATTATACACACATACATGCATATATACATATTCATTATGAGTAAAAGAAGTTTACTAATATACATGCAAATATATGGATAAACTGTAATCGGTAAGAATAAAGAATGAAAGCTATATGCAGAGAAAATATTTGCTTTAGAGCATTAAAGTTAATTCATATTATATTCAAATATTGCAATCAACAGTAGCAATACAATTAGCAAAGCGATATTATTCTCTACTGATTTTTTTTTAGTTTTACTGAAAATTACTTTTCTTGTGGCATTGGCTGCCAATTAGTAACCACCAGACGGTAACCATCTTCTTAGTTTTCAATTTTTACTAGAAATAATTCTCATATAGTGCTGCTCCTTTAACAAGCACCTTTACCATGCGAGACACATATAAAAGTAATTAAATTTAATAGTCTCATTGCTTTTAAGCAAAACCATATGGTGTACTTAGATTGCAAATTCTAATTGAAGTCAATGAGATTTTATGTAGAAATGCTTTTGAAAATGTAGCTGTGTAATCAAATATATATACAACGCAGTTTTTATCTTGACAGAAGTATAACCAAGTAACTTTTTTCATTGTCTTTTTTATACATACTCAAAAGTATTATGGCAGAACTATGTCTTGCCACAAATAAAACTTTAAAATTAATGCTCACAGTTGCTTCTGTATGTCCAATGTATCTTTTTCATTACCTCTGTAGCTGAATTTTAGTATTGTAATATCCTTAGAATTGTTTCTTGGCTTAGAAGAACAGTATGTAAGTGAGGCATGTTCCAATTTGTTCACCACTTTTCTTTTGTTCTATTAGATACTGTGAAATTAAAACTACATTAAGTAATCTTTAAATGGGTTACAAAAAAAAAAAGAACCAAACAAACAGAATAACCGCTTATTTAGAATAAATGTGTATTTAATCTATTAACAGAAAAGAGAGTAAGAGAGATTGAGTCAGATGGCAGAAGATAAATCACAAGGAAATGTAAAATATTGAAACTATGGAAGAAGAATATAATGTGTCCTTGTATCCCCCCCCCTGTGACTTCTGTTCACAATCAGCTCTTCGATTTTGAAAGGACATTTGGAGATTGTTAATGTTTTTTTTCTGTTTTTTTTTTTGTTTGTTTGTTTGTTTGCTTTTCCTATCCTTAGTGGACTATGTGTGGGATGTGCTCAGAACTTAATCCCTGGTTTTGTGCTTTTTTGCCCCAAGGACTTTTTTTTTTTTCAATTCTCTTGTCTTGGGTTTTGGTTTTAGGGGATTACCTATTGACAAGTCTCTGTAAAGGGTGACTGTTGTTAAGTCAGATTTGATTTACAAATGTAGAAGAAGGTGCTGAAATAAGAAAATTGTGTCTGTTTAATAAAGGTTCACAAATATTATACTATTTGCAAATCTGGTACTTGAAATCATTAAGTGCTCCTTACATAATTGAAATCATAGGGCACTATTGTTGAGTTTTACGGAATACAAACATCATCCAATGATGAAAAAACTAGCAGAATTAAGCATTTATTTCCCCAAATCTTAGGTGATCTGAGGAAATCATGTGTGTGGATGTACTTTGAAAATGAGAATCATTCTCTTAATGTTCTTTTTTTGTTTCTTCTTCCTTCCTTTCTAGTTTTTTTCTCATAAATTAATTAAACTAATTAAATCCAAACCAATAAACAAAAATAGTATGTTATAACTCTTTCCATCCTTAATTCCACAACACATTATAAAACTTTCTGGTATTTTTATATCTGATTTAAACGATCATTTTATTTTATCTACTCATTTGTGTTTTTATTTTCTTCTTCATATTCAGTCATTATAAAAACTCATATTTTTTCTCTAAGAAGAAATAAAATATGATCTTACTTACCTTAACATAATCATCTTGAGCTTTTTGTCCTTCAATTTATTAAACATCTTGAAATTTCCAATTTCTCCCTTTTAACTAGTTGTTTACAGTTTCACATTGTTTGGTATCTTTATATAGCCTTATATAGAGAGAACAATGATTCACGTATAAAAATCTAAGTTAATAATATTAATATAGGGGCCCAGAGAGATAGCACAGCGGCGTTTGCCTTGCAAGCAGCCGATCCAGGACCAAAGGTGGTTGGTTCGAATCCCGGTGTCCCATAAGGTCCCCCGTGCTTGCCAGGAGCTATTTCTGAGCAGACAGCCAGGAGTAGCCCCTGAGCACTACCGGGTGTGGCCCAAAAACCAATAATAATAATAATAATAATAATAATAATAATAATATTAATATAAAGTTAATATTAATTTAATAATATTAAATGTAAATTTGTTGAATCAATCCATTTAAAAATTCTCCTTTCTCATTATATTTTATAATTTAATGTATTTTAAAATACTTTTTAAATTTTAAGTGTTTTTTAAAAGGTGCTTTAAATAAATAAATTTTTATTTATTTTTGTGTTTTGGGCCACACTCAGAGGTGCTCATGGGTTACTTCTGGCTCTACACTCAGAAATCGCTCCTGGCAGGCTCAGAGGAACATATGGGATGGCCTGAATCAAGCTTGGATCTGTCTCAGGTCAGCCGTGTGCAAGGCAAATGCCCTTTCACTCTGCTATCTCTCCAGCCCCCAAGAAATTTACATTGATATGAATGATGCATGATATGAATGAATGCATACAAATTGTATGAATGCATACAAATATGTTCCACTTAATTATAATATGATTATCTTGTTTGATATACTTATTTGTACTAAAATGTTGATTAACATTAATAATTATAATTATTATATTAATTATGTTATATATATTAATTATATTAACCATTATAATTATACCATCTATATTTTAATGCAATTTCTTTATTGTCTCATGGTGAACTAGTAAATAGTGCTCAATGTACCTGGAAGGTTAGTCCTCAGTACACTTGGCCAACTTTGCCAGTAAAAACTCTGGGTCATGCGATTGTTATCTGTCCTTATTTTGTTCCAGAAGCTCAACTGTTATCTGTCCTTATTTTGTTCCAGAAACTCATTACTTACTATACCTAATTAAACTTGGTAATTTCTGTTTTAAACTTCTTTTGAATATAGCAGTTTCTTGGATTTTCTTAATTGAAATGTCCTTGACAATGTTAAGAAATAATGATGCGGCAATCCAAGGTGTTTTTCTCAAATGGCACATGCTTTGAGTTTTTTTATTTTTCTTCTACATCTTCGGTTTTAATTTTTCTCCTCATTCATAGATAGCAGAAGAAGACAGAAATAGAGGAAAACAATACCATATATTCCCTGTATACAATAAATATTATTACTTTTGTTGTTGATATGACTGATGTCAAATTTGTTATTTTCTCCATTTCACAATAATTTTCCCACTCCATTTTCATGTGATACTTCTTCAACTAGAATGAAAATATCCAAACCATAATTATTTAAGTAGTAGGCATGTGCTCTACCACTAAGTTCTCTTCAAAGACCATGACTTTTTTGTTAATTGGTATAACTTCCCAATTAAAACACATTATTCAGATATTGTTCATTATATTGGGCCAGAAAGATAGCATGGAGGTAGGGCATTTGCCTTGCATGCAGAAGGACAGTGGTTCAAATCCCAGCATCCCATATGGTCCCCCGAGCCTGCCAGGAGCGATTTCTGAGCATAGAGCCAGGAGTAATTCCTGAGTGCCGCCTGGTGTGACCCAAAAAACAACAACAACAAAAAAAAATTGATCATAGCATGAACTCCATATATCCTCCTAAGTTATTCTAGGCTTCTATAAAATTTACTTTCAACTTTTCTACTAGTACATTGTTAAATTTCAGTCATTTTACTTTTCTAATTTTTCAACTCAATGTAAATGTAGTAGATATACTTAAGATAAAACTCTCATTGGCTAACTTCTATTCCCTCTTGGCTCATATGCTTTGTTTTAAATTAAAAATGCACAAATATTTATTTTTACTTAGTACTTAATACCATATTATTTTGTCTTTTAAGAAATTACTAGAATTTTCTATTTAGAAACAACTGTTTTTGCATAATTTCTATTTACATTTTAATTAATTAAGATTAAATATTAAACATAGCAAGAAAGAGTTTTCAGTTCAATATTCAAAAATGTATCTGGGGGGCTTATTTTTGTATACACTACATATGTTGTTTATATGTTCTCTATATTCTTCAAAAAAGATCATCATCTTTCTTTCAAGAGGCCTTGAGATAAAGTTAAAATTAAAAAAGAACACTGTTTCTTATTTGGTATATTTACTACTGAGTTCCCAAAGAAATTTTCCTAAAAGACAAAAACACTTTGAATTCTTAATAAATAACACAATACAACAATACTATTAAATTTAGATCTGAAAATTTACTGACTAATATGAATACTTATTTTGATTTACTTTTGGTAAAAAGAAGGAAGATATTATAAATTCAATATCATTTATTACCAAACATTATCATTTGTTTATGCTGTTGCCTAAAATTTAACTGCATTTAGAGGTGGAATCTTTAAAAAATACTTAAGTTTAAGTTGTGTCTATTTTAGTGGAGTCTTTATAATGTAATGGGATTAGTATTGTTGGATTTTTTCGGTGCCACATACTGCAATGCTCATGGGTTTTTCCTGGCTCTGCGCTCATGGCAAGCTCAGGGGACCATATGGGATGCTGAAAATCGAACCCAGGTTCGTCCCAGGTAGGCAGGGTGCAAAACGAATGCTCTACCACTGAACTATCATTCTGACCCCAGCATCCTTGAAGTAGAAATATAGACCAGGGAAAATTTTCTGCACACATACACCTGCACACACACAAAAAACACACACTCAACCTATTTCTTAACTAAATCAACACAATAATATAGTAATTTTATTGTGTCAGGAAAAGTGCCCTGTTTGAGAACTGACCCATGTGAATATCCAAGACTTAGACTCCCTGTTTCTAGAACAATGAGAAATAAACAAATAAAACTGGTTTAATTCACATGATTTCATATTTTACTGTGGTGATAAGAATTAAGAAATAAAATATATCATAAGAAAGGTAACCAAACACTTTACTAAAAACTTTAAAATGTTGATGCCTCTTTGAAACTTGTCAGTGTCTGAGTCTGGATGAATTTTCAGGTACATTCTGAGTAAAAACCTAAATATCTTATTAAAGATAATGTACAGAAAAACAAAAATGGAATGATACAAACAGGTAATATTATAGAAAAACAAACAGAAAGACCAGGAAAAATGGTAGAGAAAGTGTCTGTCTTTGACCTAATATGTGAATAGTATTACTTTTAGAATATAATAGAATTGGTAGACATGTAGGCAATTGAAGTCACTCTTGTGAGGTTTGAGACAAATATGAGAAAGATATAATTGGAAATTGGTGGAGAAGAGAAGTGGTGATTACTATAAAGTGACAACGTATTTGGCTGAATTGTGCCCTAGTTTTTCAGAGAGGTAAAAGTTCCAGGAAGCAACATTGAACAATTAGCCAAAAGGATTTCTAAGTAAAGTATTGAAGCAGCAGCTTGGTTTCTCATCAGTTTTTGAGAATACAGTGACAGGGGTGGTACAATTAAAGATGGAATTGTTAGGTAAAATGAAGCAACATTTTCAAACTGAGAAAAGTGAGAAAGCTTGATCTGAACAGGCACACAGACTCTGACTGAGCAATTGTCTAAGAAAGAGCTCATGAACATGACACATAAATTTCAAAAGGCATTTTGAGTAGAGGCAACTAAGAGATATGGGATTATCAGTAGTCAGACACAGCAAATTGGATCTAAATGGAACAGATTGGGGGGAATAGAATGATGGAAGGCTGCTGCTGATTGTGGCTTCTCTAAGATAGATCATAAAGGTAGTCTCTCGTAAAGAGACACTGTCCTCAATAAAGGGGAAGGATAATGCCAAAGGCTAGTTTTAGAAAAAGGATTATTTTATTTTTAGGGGGACTATTTTCAAATCAGTGGATTTGAAGAACAGACCACTGAACCAAGGAGTGTATTTCTCCTCAAAATTAATGGTATTATGATTTGTTTAGCTTCACTTATATGTGGGATTTAAGAAAAATAAAAGACAGTATAATAATAACAACACCCAGAGACAATAGAGAGGAGGGCTGGAAGGACCAGTCGTGCTAATAAGCATATCACACTAACAGCTACATGACAATGATAGAGAGAAATACAATGCCTGTCTCAAAGACAGGCTGGGGATGAAGGAGGTAAAAAATGTGGGGATAATTGTGGTGGAAAAGCGCACTGGGAGGTGTGCATTTTATGATGAAAACCAAATACAAGCATGTTTATAAACATGGTGCTTATAGAAATTATTTAAAATAAAAACAGAAAGATTCTAATTATTTTTGGTTGCTGTTCATTTGCTTTTGGTCCAAACTTAATGATGCTTGTGGGACTTACTCTTGACTCTGCATTAAGGAATTGTTCCTGGAAGACTTTATGGATTGACAGGGCTTGAACCCATGTTAGCTATGTGTAAGGCAAGCACCTTCTCTTCTGTTCGATCTCTGGCCCATATTATAAAATAAGAATTTAATGGTATTTTTCATGGAAAATATTGGACATAATTAAAACGTAAGTCCATCAGTTATCTTTTCTATCCTATTTACCCCTATTATAAAATTCATTTGGGGGGCCAGAGTGATAGTATAGCAGGTATGGCCTTTGCCTTGCAAGTGTCAGACCTGGATTTGATACCCAGCATCACATATGGTCCTCCAAACCATTTCTGAGCAAATTTCTGAGCAATTTCTGAGTAATTTCTGAGTAATTTCTGAGCAAAGAGCCAGGGGAACTAACCCTGAGCACCTTAGGTATACCACCTCCCCAAAATGTTGTTTTTCTAAGGACAATATTGTAGAGAAGGAATATAAGTATAGAGTTTCACAAATTAGCAGTTGGAAAAAATTGTAAATCCATATAAAATGTAATGAATTTTCCCTATTTTTATTTTGATAATAATTTAGAAGCTGTTTTGGATTAGAGACTAGATATGATGCAGCAATGAGTTGATTTTGTAGATTGTTGATCTGGAAAATATGTATGTATTCTATGTAGAAGAATTATGTAAACTGGGGTACAAGTAAAGATATGTTAAGGAACTAAGTGTGTCCTTTTGAAAATGAATATATTGAAAATCCAACACTGATTTGATGGCATATGAAGATGAAATCTTCAGGAATTAATTTGGGTAGATGAAGATATGATGTTGGGGCAATTCTGATGAAATTTGTGTCTTATAAAAAAATAAATTGTTTCTTGTTGTCTCTATTTCTGTGCCACATACCCATACCTCATGGTCAAAGGTAGTATTGATCAAAACTCTGAATTCAACTGTTCTCATTATAGACTTCTCAATCTCCAGTATAATGAGGAGTCAAAATCGACTGTTTGAGCAAAGCAGTCTATAATATTTGTTGTAACAGCCTGAACAAATGAAAACAAAAAGACATTATATTGCTCCAGATGAGATTTTGTAGTACAGGAATATGGAGAAGAATTAATCACCGTGACTTTACCTTTTTGTCCCATATTTACTCTGATTTTAAATACAAATTCAATGTTTTATTAGACCTTTTTTGAACATTTTGAAGAAGAACCTATTTATATTCCTCCAAATGAGACTAAACAGTATGAAGTGATATACAATGCTGGGCACAGTAGTCATTATCTTCAATCCACTGCAACTTTTTCAATCCCATTTAAGGCAGATAACAGTGATAATTGATGTATTATTAAGCTTTTGTTTCTGCTGCCCTTGCCCTCAATGCTGTTTCCTGAGTGAAGTGTAGATTCCTTTAGGCCTATTGCTCTATCTGGTTTCTTTCAAATTGATTTATTAACTTCTCTTCAATACTTATAACCTCTCTTTTTCAATTACTATTTGGACTCTTATGTCCTGGAGTTTCTTACATATTTTGGATGCTTCATAAAACACATTTCTCAAGAAAATTGCATAAAATTGGAACTAAAATATATTTTTATCCAACTTTAGGGTATCAATATAACTAGTTAGCAAGGACATATACTAAAAGTAAAATATATGTTTTATTGAGTAGTTTCTCCGAGTTTCCTCATTTATTTGGAAGGAGTGTTGATGTGAAGTTTATTTTGTTGGTAGCCCAAAAGAGGAAGAGCTAGGAAAATATAAGATATGAACTAACTTCCCATTTTGCTGAAATTTTTATACTTAATAATGCTTTTTCTTTATTAAATATACCAGATTACAGTACAAAAATATATTATTGCTATAACAAAGAAACACAATTTTATCAAAATTCTTATTTTTCAGTTATAGAAAAATATTAAATAAGACTTCAACATCAAAACACTAGCATAAAATATTTTACAATTAAAATGATATATAATTTTATGATTATTTTATCCCAAGACTGTATTTTTTAAGATTAATAATATCAAATATTCAATATTATTTGATATAGAATATTTAATATTATTTAATTATATAAATTTTTTTATATATAATCTACATTACACTTGTAAAATGTACTATAACTTGGTAGCAAGCAACAATGTAGGGCTACTTACTTTATAGTAAGTCTCATTAAATGATCCCTTCTCAAAAGTTCACCTGAAATTAAATTATTTGTGAAGATAATTAGAATATGAGAATCTGTTCATTAACATTTTAAATCCCATTTAAATGTAAATTGTAATATTCTCTTTTTCTGCCACACTAGGTAGTTAGTGTCTTTCATGACTAATAAGTAATTTGTTTCCCATTAGTTTTGGGAATGGATAAAGAGATAAATCAAATTCTGATAAGTCACACTTAGAATGGTAATTTACATAAATGAGAACTTATAAAAAGCACTGTTTTACTATCATATTATAGTAATTATAACTTCAAGTGAATGCAGTATTAGTATAAACTATAACTTGTATTTATAGTTATAGTAACAAACAAATAAATAAAAATAAATAAATATAATAATTATATTTGCTGGAACAATAGTACAGTGGGTTGGACATTTGTCTTTTTTATGGCTGACCTCAGATTGTACGCTAGCATTCCATTATGGTCCACTGATAGCAACCAGGAGTGATCTCTGAGTTCAGAGCCAAGTGCAAGCCCGGAACACAGCCAAGAGTGGCCCAAAAACCAAATTCATAAGAAAAAAAATAAAAAATGTTTCTGTAATCTATATATAAAATAATAAACTAATATTGTTATAATGTTTTAAGTTAATTTATTTAAAATATAATATGGGGGCCAGAGAATGGTGCAGTGGTAGAGCGTTTTGCCTTGCATGCGGCTGACCCAGGACAGACAACGGTTCGATCCTCCAGAGCCCTATAGGGTCTCCCAAGCCAGGAGTAATGTTTGAGTGCTTAGCCAGGAGTAACCCCTGAGCATCACCAGGTATGGCCTAATATATATTATAAATTATATATAATATTTATATAGTATTTATTTGTTATTGATTATGCAGTTATTTATTATGTATTGTGCAATTATTTATTATGCAAACTTCTGGTAGTCTATATTGATATTTTATATATGATTTATCTGTTCTCTTTTTTACCAGGTAAAATTGAAAAAACATATATATTATATACATATATAAAATATATTATATTATGTTTTATATATAATGACCTTATGCTTAAAAATACATTGCATGAAAAAAATCACTTAAATTTGAAGATTAAACAATTTTCAAAAGAAGACATACAGATGAAATACTGATACCTGAAAAAGATGCTCAATATCTAATTAACACACAAAGTCTTAAAATTCTGCAAAATCACTCAGAGCTCAGTTATAATAACAGAAATATATTGTTGTGAACTGAATTGTTTTTATCTGACAAAAGCTTTATGCCAAATTTCTTATTTCTCAGTAAGATTATTATTCTAAAGTTCTGATTTTCATAGTATATTTAGAAACAAAGTTTGCAGTATGCAACTGAGATGAGTCTGTGAGCATAAAATACTTATCATTGGATTGTGCTTTTTGAGAGGAGACACAGGACTGCTTTCCTTCACCTTTCCATTTTGTGATGACACTAAATCACCAGTAATCTAAATCAAAATTCCAAGACCAAGACCTATGAAAGATAAATGAATATAAGTAGAAGCAAAGCAAAGCAATCTATTAGAAAGCAAAAATTAAATATGAGTTCTTGTTCAGTAGTTAGCATTATCATCAACCTAGAGCAGTGGTGGGCAAACATTTTTTTCAACTGAGCCAAATCTTGCCAAAATCACGACTGAAATTTATTTTGAGAGCCACATTTTTAAAACCGAAAACACATAGGATGCTACACTGTTTTTAGTTTCAATAAGTTTTTATTGAGAATATTCTGCATATGAGTATCCACATATTCGGGAGGATACAAATAACACAACTAATAAAACAAAAACTTTAGAACAATATTATTTATCGATAACGTTAAATTTTGTAAAATTTGCCTTACAATGTAGAGAAAATTACATCCTGAAAATGACTGACAAAGTCACAAACACTAATGTGAACATTGGCCTTCATTTCCTTGGATAGTTTGTGTAAGTCAGGTTTGTATGTTGTTTTTAATGTTAAGCAAGATTCCGATTCCAGGTTCTCATAGATGAGATGATTTCTCAATGTACTCTTGATAAGATTCATGCTTGAAAATTATTGTTTGCATAAATATGTAGACCTGAACAAGGAAAGAACAGCAAACGCTAGCTTTATTAGTTGATTATATGAGTCAGGAATACTATTCCAGGTGTTAAAAATCAGCATATATTCCTTCTCCAGGTCTTTCAAAGAAGACCACTTGTGCTGTGAACTAAGTTCACATTTGCGTTTCTCCAATCTTTCTAAATTAGCACAAAGACGTTCAAATTTTGAGCTCCACAGTTCTTTGTTTTTAAATCCAGCCATTGCATTTCAAAGTAGCCTATGTCGATATTAAGGGGAGAAAATTTTAATTCCATTACAGTGGCATCCAGATATTTTTAACAAAGGCCAAGGTCGCTTTGCTGTTTCTGAAATCTTGCATAAAACACATGACCCGACTGGAGTTGTGTGGAGCCAGCTGCAGGGGCTGCACAAAGGGCACACACTGACAGAAGATAGGACCAGAGTCCTGACTCCTGCAGCGGCCACCCGGCACACAGAAGAGCCGCATTAAAAAGTGTAAAGAGCCACATGTGGCTCTTGAGCCACGGGTTGCCGACCACAGACTTAGAGCAAAAACAAACAAAAAAAAATCTATCAAATACATGATTGAAAAATAACCAGGTACCCAATGCTCTTCTTTTAGCATGGCGGGTAAATTGCTAAATATAAAGATAATGACAGCTAAATGAACATTTTTAGCTCTACCATTGTTTCCCTATAGATGAAGTTTTTACTAAAGAAACTTATTTGCTTTAAAAATTGAAAATACTTTTATTATTCTTATTTTGTGGGCCATTTTTTGTGGGCCATTTATAGCAACACTATGTCTAGCTATAAAAAGTTTATACATGTCCTGTGAACATGTATATAAATTCTATAATCTTATCAGTATGAAACTGTGCTTCTTGAGGACAGAATGATGGTACAGTGTGTAAGAGCGGTTGCCTCACATGTAGACAATCCAGGTTTGACGCCAATCCCCAATAACACATATGTACCTGTGACTATGACTAGGAGTAATCTCTGAGCATCGAGCCATTTTGAACACAGCATCTTGTGGCCCCAAAACAGTCAAATAAAGTAAAGAGTAACTTAAAAATTTTATATCTTTATACGTTTCTATTTAATTTAGCACACAAACTGCTGGTAGTCTATATTGATATTTTATATATGATTTATCTGTTCTCTTTTTTTTTTTTTTTTTTTGGGTAGTTTTTGGGTCACACCCGGCAGTGCTCAGGGATTATTCCTGGCTCCAGGCTCAGAAATTGTTCCTGGCAGGCACGGGGGACCATATGGGACGCCGGGATTCGAACCGATGACCTCCTGCATGAAAGGCAAACGCCTTACCTCCCATGCTATCTCTCCGGCCCCATCTGTTCTCTTTTTTAATAGATGGAATTGAAAAAAATACATGTTTTAAATGAAAATCTTTAGATAATTTTTTTTTAATTTTTATTGTGACTGAAGTGCATTACACATTTACGGTATATAGTTACAATGAATGAAGGGGATTCCCACCACCAATGTTGTCCTCCCTCCACTCCTGTTCCCAGCATGTCTCCCATATCGCACTCCTTTAGACCAGTGTAACTGGTCTCCACTTTACAGCTTGTTGTAGATTGGGTATCTATTCTGTTGTCATTGACTTTGGGTTTGGTGTTCTAGTCTGGTCATTTTTTATTTACACTACATGTTCATATGACTGGACCTGGTATCATCATTTCCCCCCCTCAATTTATGAGGCTGAATAATTCAAGTTATGCTATTTTGTTGGAGATAAAAAGGTTAAGAAAAAGAAGAAAATTTTGGTATTAACTACTAAAAAAAATTTAAAAATCACCAAATAATATCCACAAGAGTGAAAAAGAAAGAAAAATAGTGGAAGAAAAAAAGAGAAGAAAAATAATATCAAAAACAAACAAAACAAAACAAAACAAGAAAAAGGAATGCTGGAGTGGCAGGGTTTGGTGTTCCCCCACTTTTTTTTTTTTTTTTTTTGCATAGACACAATAAGTATTGGGGAAGGAAGAAAATTCCCATGGCCTAAGAGATTCAGTGTTTCTCCACTCTTGAAGCATATTGTCATGGGAATAACCACTTCCTCCATACATACTCATTGCCATATCCCAGGGTTTTTTTGTGGTGTCAGGAAACTTTCCTCTCGGTTGTAGATGAGAAAATCAGGCCACTGTAGCTAGCAATTTTGGTTTTTACGCAGGTCCTAGGACAAGGCCTAGGATAGATTCTTTATGGTTCTAGAGTTTCTGTTCATCATTGTTGGCGTGTTCAGTTTTCTGTATCATGTGCTCCATGTTTTTGCTCGTTCCTTAAGCCGAAATCTAAGAAATTATGGTTTCAAAGGTTCTGCTCAGTCTCTGTTGTCAAAATTGGGCCTCTGTACTGAGAAATCTTGATTTTTGTAAGAGTCCTGAGCTATAGCCTAGGGTAGGTTTTCCTTAATGGTCTCAAGGTAAGTTCTGCCCAGTTAAGGTTGTCAAAGTCAGTTTTCTGTAGTTAGTGCTCTTGTTTTTCATATTTCAAAGGACAATGCATCTTCTGATTTCCACTTAGTGTTAGGTGATGTGATAGAACCTCCTGGTCTTAGGTCAAGTTGTCATTTTCTCATTGTCCTCGTTGTCATATTAACACTGACACAAGTAAATCTCCCAATAGAGCTTAGTTCCTGGTGTTGTTTCAGGGAGTTGTTTCAATTCTATGTCTGGGATCTGGGGTTTGAGAATGAACTAACACTGTCCAATCTCATGGAGACTGAGTTGTATCCACATGACATATGACCCGGATGGGAGGTACCCTTGAATAAAAAGTGTGAGTTCTTATCCTTTGAAGATAAGATCTTGTTTCTGTGTCTATAATTTCCCCATATTTACTGTGCCTATACAAAAAGGTATGGTGTCCTTTTGTATTGCTGGTGCTATTCTGGGTAAGGATGACAGGCTACACACACAGTATCCGTGGTGCCGTCTGAGTTTTATCCCAGGCAAGATGTTTTCTTGGTTTTTGTACCAAGCAGCACCAAAACTGGTGAGGATAGAGAAAATATGTATACATAAAAAATAGCACAAATAGGTAAAACTTAGATAAAAAAGTAAATTAAAAAAAAAAAAGAAAAAAGGGTATTTGAAGAAAAAAAGTGATGGGGGAGGCTATCTGTATGTTTAGGAATACATATCTTAAGATGCATTATTATAAAGGTATTAAGCTTACCTAGGCAATATAGGCCTACCAATTAGATCTTCTGAGATATTCTTGTGGGGAGTGAAAGCCAAGGCACTTTGTCGTATCACAGACTTTGGTCTAGAGTTTGAGATATGATTTGCGGTATTTCGAGTCCTGTAGTGTCCTTGAGCTGGGGGTTTTGCTGAAGCTGATTCCGGTATTATGCAACAGTCCACAATTTGATGGGGGTGAGAGGGGTCACAAAGCTTGAGTCAGCAGGCGTGTTGGTTGTGGTTTCTTGCTGAGACATGAGATGGAAGATCGAGAGGGTGTCTTTTCATTGAGACGCTGGATGGTGATCTGTTGGGGCAGGAGGTCGGTCTTGGTGCCTACTGAGTTAAGAACTGAGGGTAAAGTGGGTTAAATAAAGGTAAGATAACAATCTGGATTGAAATATAGGGGAGTAAAAGGGTCTATAGGTGGGGGAGGGGCAATATAGAAGAGGGGCTATATACATTGTATAGACAAATTGTTAAAGGATGAGGCTTGGCAGTCAGAGAGGACCACTGTATAGAAAGTAACGTTCACATATACACTGACTTCAAAGATCTATTTGAGTGCTATCCTCCATATATAAGGTATTCCATTTCCTTTCCTATAAATAGTCAAGAATTAGAATTTTTTTGGACGATGTTAAAAAGGGTATTTCTCGCTTTTGAAAATGGTTATCAGTAAGAAAAGACACCCCTGCAGTAGGTCTGGTATAGATAGAGGTAATTTTCCTTTGGCTAGCTGTCCTGGCATGTGGAGTCTCTGAGCCCAGCTCTTGCCTCTGCATTTTGTGGATGCATAGGGGAGGAGTTTTCCTCCACCCCATCCCTCAGTGCCCAGATTACCAGGTCTGGCCATGAAGGCCATTCTGGCATGAGAGATCTGGTCCCCCGGACTAAGTGGTAAGTCCGGGAGGCCTTTGGCTAGCTGTCCAGCCCAGTGCCCCCAACATACAAGTACAAGAGAAAAAGAACTCCTGGTAAAATATTTTTATTATAACACAGTAGTCATTACAACATTAATTTTTAGCTTTGTTTTGGTTCTCTGTTCTACTTTTAGAGACAATATAATTACCATTTATTCTATTTACATTAATAGAGAAATTCTGCTCTATGAAATATATAATTTAATGTTAAAGGAAATATTTAGATTGTATTTGGTTTTTGGAACTGATCATTCTGGCCCTTATTATTTATTATAAAAATCTATACGAGTGATAGTATATGATTAGTACATTAGTAATCAGAGTTATTGCAGCTATAAATTATTAATGAGCTGATGACATAGGTTGCATATGTCAACATCACCTGTTCATTTTCTGAAATCAACTGTTGAACATTTTAGAAACTTTACTTAATGCTTTACTGAGCTTCTATTATTAGATATTAGATATACAGTGACTTTAGATACTTATGTAAAATTTAGACATAAAACTGGTTGATAAGGACTAATTAACTATATATGATAGATACTAGAGCTGAAATTGAAGCAATAATATTCACCAAATACATATGAAAATGAAGTTTATTGTATTTAATTTAGGGTGATGCTGGAAGTACTTAAAATATTTTTTATTCTGGGATTGTTGCCAACTCATCCAAGTTTAGAACTTATGAAAACGTTGTGGCATGTGGCAGGTTATATCAACAGAATTTAAATGATTAATATGATCCTTATGTAAATGGCTAAATTAGTAGAAGCAGAAGTCAAAGTTACTGGAAATTGGTACCACACCATTTCTACAATACAAAGCTTTGGCAAACGTGGAACTAATAACCAAGTAGAAGGGGGAAAGAGATTCTAATCTTATTACTTGAGGATTAGGCTTAACTAATAACTGGCTGGTATTGCAATTCCAATGCTACTGCGAAAACTGGAAATAACATATTAGTAGTGTTACCACAGAAGACATTTGATAGCAAGTTAAAAAGCTTTCCAAGGTCAATATAAGAGTAAAAGGTAACTATTAATACTATAATTGTAATATATACCTATTAAGGTGTATAAATATATAGTTGATAGTTATTAGCATCGCCACTGTTTGAGTATGTAAAATTATTGACTAACAAGTTAAAAAGAAATTTAAAAAAATATGGTTGGAAATAGTTCAGCAAATAATGTGCTTGCTCTGCATTTTTTGAGCCAGGTTTTAACCCCAATACCACATAATACTCATTGAACCCATCAGTGAACCCTAGGCACAAAGCCAAGAATAAGCCCATAGCATCACCAGGTATGACTTCAAAACAAAATAAAACACAAACTAACAAAAAATCGCACATAAAGTGTGCTTGTTGACTGAAAAAAATGCAATTTTCCTTGTTTTTTTTTTTGTTTTTAATTTCTTACAGTTTTTGCTTCTTATTCTAAACAGAATGAAATAAAATCTCATTAAACTTTGAATACAAACCTAAATAGAATTAAATTGTTAATAGTTTTATATAAAAACCATACACTGCCATTTTAACAGAATATTTACAACTCCAATAAGTGTTTATGCATGAACTGAGACTTGCCAGTTTGTATTCTCTTTAAACTCTCACTTTTGTACTTTAAAACCCTCATGTTTAGCCATAAGGGAATAGCATTATCTGTTCTGCCATCTGTTAAGAGGAGAGTGCAAATATACCCCAGGTTATTGCAGAAAACAATGGCATGCATCATTCCTATGAACTTATAACCTGTAATAGTCAATAAAGTTACTTATTTTTGAAGTTATCATATAAGATATCAGTTTGCCCTTGTGAATGAGTTTACATCTCTATTGTACTTTAATATTATTATTACATAAAAATGCAGAAATGTTCAAATTATTCAATGATTATTATATCCCAATGCAAAAATAACTGATCTACACTGTAATATTGCTCTAACAAAATTTGACATGTCTATGTTACCAAATTCAAAAATGCAGTCAGTTGAGGAATGACTACGTTGAATAACTATATTTGAATAACTATTCAAAATTCATGGGAGTATAAGGGAAGTATTCTCTGTGGCCAAGGGGAAAAGACACTTTCACATTTTGACCATGAAATGATCTGTAAATTGAGCATAGAAGAATAGAAGGATCTCAAAACTGGCACATCTTAAATAAGAGATTACTTTTTTCCATTTTATTGAATGATTCACTGGTAAAAGATATGCGTTCTTTGGCACAAGACTGTTTTCATAAGCAAATTTTTCCAAATCAATGATTTTTGTTGAGCTCTGCATACCGGTACACTGCTTCTTGGATTCCAGATCCATTAAAAGTTCACATTTACTAAAAATGATAATATTGCCTAGGCACTTCACTGAACCTTGTCCACGCTATTTGCCAAGAGTTTTATTCTGAAGGTTCCAACAATATTATGATCTATAAACTTCATTGACTTTGAACTTCATATTAGAATAGCCTTTGAATTCAAACCAGAACCATCTCTCCTATAGAAAATCTCACGAAGTGACTGATTCTGCTTTACTTTTGTTTTCCCATCTTGTTTATGTTAGGGTTCAAATTTTATACTTTCTAAATTAAAACATCCATAATATGATGCTGTTTCTTTTTCTATTCATGCTTTGTTAACAGTTATAGTTAAACATCTGCTTCTTGTTTGGCACATTGCCAGTAGTTACTGAATTCCTTCTCTGCAAATGTACTGATTTTCTTTGTCCAACTCTTATACATTTGTCTTCTGTTAGTAAATTCTATCAATATATACTGAAGGTGATAAGAAGAGATCCAAAAATTATAGAATAAATCTACTCAGAAATTCTTCTCTGGATTAATTGGAACTGAGGTCAACTGAAATCTTGAAGGTTGAGAAGAAACTCCTTTCCAATAGTAGGAGAATCCATCCATACAACCTTAATTTCTTTGATGTATAAAAATAGAAGGTATTTACCAAATAAACATTGATTTGAAAAAAATCTCATAATAAATTGATATTTGAAGAATAAATGTTGAATACAATTTTCTCTTGTGAAAATCCTCTTCTCTGCTTTATATACTAGTTCCACATATCACCACTTAAATTTACGACTTAGTTCCTGGAAGCCAGATTTACAGAACAGAGGGTGATAAGTTTGCCTTGTAGTGCTCATCCAGGTTCAATTACTGATACAATTTCCTGAGGCAGCCAGCAGGATCCCCTACTATGAAAGCAGGAGATAGCCCTGAATAGGGCCCAGTATGGCCCCAAATTAAATTTGATTGGCTATCATTAGAAGTAGAGTCATTTGGAAACACAAAAAGTAGACGAAGTGTTATCTATAGTGGGGAGGTTTTAGGGACACATATTTTTTTTTAAATGATCATCTGAAAGTTAAGAAATTGGTATCCAAAGAAAATGTATCTGCTACTTTAGTGTTCTTGGACTGTATGGCTTTCAAAACATCATGAGACAATAGGTTTCTATTATTTAATCTACCAAACAGTGTCTGGTATTTTGTTATAATATCACTATAGAATATTGCTATTATTATAATAATGCTATTATAACTAGGAACAGGAAGAAAAAATTTAAGCCATTTATACTATTTCAACTTTCTCCTCTTGGTCATTTATTTAATATTTTCTTTTAGGAATTAGATTTTTCTGTAAACATCTTATTTTATGGATCAATAAACAATTAGCCTTCAGTTCAAAATAGGTTTCTCAAATCAAATATTAATTCAGTGCAGCTGTAGTTATGGTTAGATGATCAGCTTCAATTAAAGTTAAGAAACAAACCAAACTTCTTTAAATGGATTGATGACAGGTAGTCTGTATTTTAAAATGGGTAATGTATAATACCTGTAGACTTGCATGTGTTTTTTTTTTTTGTTGCAAAAAAAGTGTATCTGTGTCACTGCACAATGCTTGATTATAGTATTATAACAATTCATTGTGCAGTAGATAATCATAAGTTGTTTTCAATTTTAGACAGTTATGATAAATAGTATTAAGAATGTTATTTTGTCTTTAGGTTCACTTGTACATGCACTACACTTATACATAAATCTAGAAATGAAATTCTTAAATCATAAATTGCAGTAGCTGCAACTCTTATATGTAAGGTAGTTTATCAAAATAAGCCCATCAATAAAAAGTCTGCGGCATACTAAAATGTTTTAAATCTAGATCCTATTCAATGTTTGTAATTGTTGGGTATAAAGGGAGTTCATTCAGTAGGGTATTTTCCACGCACACATCATATTTATGTTAAATTCCAGCAAGCCAAATGTTCCCCAGAGTTTTATCAGGTTTGATCCCTGAGCACAAAACTAGACGAAATTAATACGAACAATTAAAGGTGGACCACAAACACAAAAAAAAATATTAAATTCAATATTTGTAAACATATATTTAATTTTAGATATCTGTTTATATATATTCTGGTTGTATTTTGAAGCACTATATCACATAACATTGAATGTATAGCATTATATTTACTAGAAGATGACTCATCTTTTTTTGCAAGGATCGAGAAAGAGAAAGGTTAGAGAATAACAGAATGAGAGGGACAAATGGAGGAAGGGAAGGAAAAATAAAATTTAGGAAGAGAAAGACAAAGGAAGAGACAGGTAATAAGCATAGACTTTTTTTGGGGAGGTGGGTGGGCATATCTGTGGCACTCAGGGGTTATTCCTGGCTCTGAGATTAGAAATCACTCCTGGCAGGCTTGGAGATTCATATAGGATGCCGGAGATTGAACGCGATTCTGTCCCAGGTCGGCCGTGTACAAGAAAAATGCTTTACCGGTGTGAGAAAAAAAAGAACTTCATAGTCTCCAAATCTTCCCGATTCCTTAAGTTCAAAACCTAAGGGCCAAACTTTTCTTATTTTTAATATCTTTTTTGTAGACATTATAACACTACATATTGATTCTGTATACACTAATTCTACCTTCAAACAAGAAAAAAAAGTTATTGTGACTTAACTATATGACCTGTGGTATTATAAGAACTCTTAGAAATTGACTTGGTCTGGGTTTATTGACTCATTTGTTATGGTATAAAATTCAAAGGCATTTTAATTATTAAGTATATGCTTTGAATTATATTTTATATTTTTCAGAGAAAAGCTTTTTAGAAAAGCTATCCATTTGCAAAAGAAAGACAAAGTGAGATATATTCCCTTCTAGTTGAAGAGTGTTTAAAAATATTATTTTAAAGTGTGCATCTTTGATACCATAAATTTATTACCATAATATCAGAAATATTATTTTAGAAAGTTTTATTAATTTATCTATTTATTTATTTGTTTTTTTTTTTGGGCCACTCCTGGTGACTCTCAGGGGTTACTTTTGGCTATGCACTCAGAAATTGTTCCTGGCTTGGGGAATCATATACGATGCCAGGGGATCAAAGCGTGGTCCATTTTAGGCTAGCATGGCCAAAGCAGATGCCTTACTGCTTGTGCCACTGCTATGGGCCATCAAAATTTTCTTAGAAAAATAATTTTTTTTAAAATATGGAAAGATTATTTACTTTCTCTTTTTCAGGCAAAACCACGTAACTTGAACTAGCTAGCCCTGCCCCCACTTACAGGGGGAAATAAGGGAGGCAGCAAGACCAAACTGATGCAAGACTACTAAGTAGTAGGTTAGATACAGAGGGGACCATATATTCTAACCGCCCTGAGGGTGAGGGAAGAGGAAATGGGAGGTAGGACAAAAACGGAGGGTTAGGGAGGACAATTTGGGGATGGGAAGCCCCCCTGATTTTATGTAAATATGTACCTAAAATATTATTGTCAACAATATGTAAGCCACTATGATCAAAATAAAAATTATATTAAAAAATATGGAAAGCTTCACAAATTTGCATATCCTGTAATATCCTTTTTTTATCCTGAATGAAGGTAGTTAATTGCAAAACTTATCATAAATACAGAGTCAAGCACTTAGGCCAGATTAATAAACATAACCTACTTATTTGTTGTGTTTTGGAGTACACTTGATCTTTACTTCACCCCCTTTATTTTGTCTTTATTTGAAGGTAGTATTTAAAGTGATAGTTTGGAGTATTTCAGGGAGTTACAGTTTTCCTGAAGTTAATAAATTTCTGTTTGTATTGCTCCTCTAAATGTGCCTTCTTATTGCAGGGTTTTGGGCCAATAATATAAATAGAGGAAAAATCTATTTCCTACAAAACCAACCTTATTACTCTATTCAATATTCACCACTTTATCATTCAACAGAACTCAGAACTATGTTTTTTTTTTTTTTAACATTTGGGGGAGAGCAGGTAAAGAGGTGGTGTATTACAGGTCTTATGCCTATGTTGGAAGTACAGTTTTTCCCATTGTCTTTTGGGTTTTTCTTGTGGTGTGTGGGTTCCCAGGTATCTTCCTATCACTCCCCCTGACCTTCTTCAGGTTGGTAAAAATTTGCGGCAGGGAGGTCTTGGAAGAGTTCTTGCATTGGGGATATTTTTGGCCCTAGGTCCGGTCACGTTAGGGGGAGTTGGTAGGGAGGGCCTCGCAGCATGAGTCCGCAGGGGAGTTGGCTGTCTTTTCTTGCAGGAGACGAGGTGTGGGTTCGACTGGGTGTCCCCTCGCCTGGGTGCTGGGTACTGGTTCATTGGGTAGGAGGTCGATCTTGATGCCTAATAGATTAGGGACTGAGGGTGAAGAGTTTTAATATGGTGGGAGATCTGGATGGGATTGAGGGGTGAAGGGATAGTTGGATTTCCAGAGGGGAGAAAGGGGAAGGAATATGGAAGGGGTATGAAGGGAGAGAAAGGAGAAAATACCTTAGATAGAAAGGCAGAAGAGAAAGGGGGAAAATGTAAAGAGAAGAATAGAAAAGAGAAAAATGAAGAAAAAAAAAGAAAAGAAAAAAAGTAGTGAGAAGAGAGGAGGATAGTAAGGGGATGCTGGTTTTGTTGAATGTGTTCGATGAATAGAACCTGTAGTTTAAGTCTGTACGTCGCAGGTACTGCTTCGGTGGTCTAACTGGCCACGTGCTTCAATTCCTAAAAGAAGGTATAACCTAGAGACAAAGTGTATGTTAGAGGGTTTTCTCGTGGCCATCTCGTAGTGCAAGCTAGGTATGGTATCTCGTGTGGTATCCCGAGTTGCCATCTTAGTTTGTCCATCCTTTGTATCCAAGGGCGCCTGTGGACAGAAAAGCTGAGAGGTTATTTAAAATATAGTAAGATAAAGGCATTAAAACATAGTGTTATGGTATGTTGCCATTGCAGTCAGTGATTGCCCGTGGTGTTCTATACTTGTGTTCCTGTATACGATCTCTAAGGGATTATTGTGGGCCTTTGTTGTAGAAGTCTGATTACGTACCTGTTCTCCCTATGCTGCTGTTTCTGTTGTTGTTGTTTTCTTTGTGGTATAATGTGTAGTCAAGAGTTTGCATTGTTCCTTTTTCATGTACTTTGGACACTGCTCCCACATATATGTTGACTATTACAGTGTTCGGAGTTTCTACCCTGTTAAACCCTGTTATTTGATTGTTAGGTATTAGTTGTGTATAAAATATATGTTCTAGGTGTTTCAGAATAGTGCTACCATTCTGTGTTTATCTTTTGTCTTCTGACTTACTTCGTTTAACATAACATGATCTAGGTCCATCCACGTTGCTGCAAAGTCTGTGATTGTATCATTTCTGACTGCCATGTAATATTCCATTGTGTATATGTACCACATCTTAATGATCCATTCATCTGTTGTTGGACATCGAGGTTGGTTCCAAGATTTGGCTATTATACTGAGTGCTGCGATAAATAATGGGGTGCATACATATTTTGGAATGAATGTCCTTCCATCTTGGGGATATATGCCTAGTAGAGCAATTGCTGGGTCAAATGGCAGCTCAATTATGAGTTCTTTGAGCACTCTCCAGACTTTTCTCCATAGGTGTTGGACTAGGGGGCATTCCCACCAGCAGTGGATGAGAGTTCCTTTCATACCGCATCCCCGCCAACAAAGGTTGTTTCCATTATTTTTGATGTGAGCCAACCTCACTGTTGTAAGGTGGTATCTCATTGTTGTCTTGATTTGGATCTCCCTGATGATGAGTGAAGGTGAGCATGCTTTCATGTGTTTGTTGGCCATCATTCTGTCTTCCTCAGAGAAGTGTCTATTCATTTCATCTCCCCATTTTTTTATGGCTTTATTTGGTTTTGGGAGGCTCAGCTTTCTGAGTGCTTTGTATGTTCTAGATATCAGCCCTTTATCTGATATGTCGAGTGAAAAGATTTTTTCCCATTCTGTTAACTGTCTTCTTGCGTTAAGTAGGGTTTCTTTTGCCATGCAGAAGCTTTTTAGTTTGATGTAGTCCCATTTGTTTATGTTTGATGCTAACGTTCTTGCCATTGGTGCTCCATTCTCAAAGACCTTTTTGATATATAGGTCTTCAAGTGTCAGAACTATGTTTTACTCTTGTATTTAACTAGTGTTTTTATCTATTTTATGAAGTCCTATACTATGTTTTACACTGGCATTTTCTATATACAGTCACTGACAAAAAAGTATGAATATAATAGAAATGTATAGATTTTATTAAAATAGTATGTTATATAATTCTGTAAAATTAAATAAAAATGGGTAGAAGTTAAATAATGACATTATCCAAATATCAATTTAAAAATAGAATCCAAATATTACATTATGTTCTTTCTGTAAATCTTATATATTCCAACACCATGGCTAGCAGAAAAAAGAAGTATAAGCAATCTTCCATTAATTTCAGATGTTCTAAAATTAATTAAAGCTGTTAAAATAATATTAAGATTGAACTCACAATGTGCAATCTTATCTGATTTAAAAATATTTTTAATGAATGATTATGTTGTTTTAACTATAACAGATGTAGAAACATTACTAATGCTGGACATAAAACATATGGCCATGTTCATACTCTTCACATTATTTAAACACTTTTTAAACAATTATTTTTTATGAGAGTGAACTATCACTTTAATTCTGGTCAACATCTGTGGTTTTTACATTAGAGAAAAACCTGGCAAAACAAAGGTGAACAAAAGTGCATACTACTAATGCTGGATTTCTTCTTTTATTTAATTCTTGCACAGCATATTTAAATAAAGATTGCACTTTTATTAATAGGGCACCAAAAAATGTCCCTGGTGCTCATCTTTGGTTATGGTATTTTTAAGTGCCAATTACATTCTATTCTATGTGGAATTAAAATGTAAACTTGCATTTAGAAGTAGGGAAATAAGATATGTTAAGGGAATAAAGGATTCACCTAATGAATGTTAATATGAAATCTTCTTTTCATTGATTATTCATAAACTATGTGATTTAGTAGAATATATTCATTGCTCAGAGTAATAATATTACTATTTCACAGGAACAGAGGTAGACAAATACAACTCAAGAAATGGTCAGTGACCTCATAAACTCATCTAATAATTCAGACATAATTATTCTTTTCTTATTTTCTAAATTGAAGTAGAACTTTGCTGCTGAACTATCTCTCAACTTTTTTTTTCTTCATCATCACTTTTTACTGTCCATGTTTTACTACCTACTACATACTTGGAAAATTGCTTCTTTTTTTGTTTGTTTTTGTTTGTTTTTGTTTTTTTGGGGGGATCACACCCGGTGATGCTCAGGGGTTACTCCTGGCTGTCTGCTCAGAACTAGCTCCTGGCAGGCACGGGGGACCATATGGGACACCGGGATTCGAACCAACCACTTTTGGTCCTGGATCGGCTGCTTGCAAGGCAAACGCTGCTGTGCTATCTCTTGCTTCTTAATCTGGCTTTCTCCATGCATGAAAACTTTTACTTCAGCATGTAGGACATAAAATTATATATTTTATATATTCATCTTTCCTGTTATATTACAAATTTCTTGGTGGCAGATATATATATTCATATTGGGAAAGTGTACTTTCTTTAGTTCACTAAAATCCTTTGGCAAACTTAAACAGTATAAGATACCTCTCCTGGTACAATCATATACTTACTATTTCTTCACTTAAGAAAGCCATAGAGTGGGCCCGGATAGATAGTACAGTGGTGTTTGCCTTGCAAGCAGCCGATCCAGGACCAAAGGTGGTTGGTTCAAATCCCGGTGTCCCATATGGTCCCCTGTGCCTGCCAGGAGCTATTTCTGAGCAGACAGCCAGGAGTAACCCCTGAGCACCGCTGAGTGTAGCCCAAACTTCCCCCCCCCCAAAAAAAAAAGAAAGCCATAAAGCAACAAATATTTAAAGTTCATCATAATATTTTTATCAATAAATATGTTAAGAAGAAAGTAAATCACAGAATTCACAGTGTGGTTTTAAATGTTAAAAATGAAATTAAATAAATCATTCCTCCACTTGCATTGAAGTTTTCATATTTACTTTGTCAATAAAGGCATATCTTGAATATCATTATTTTCTCAGTAGCAGCTTAAATATAAAATGGTTATCTAATAAAAATTAAAATTATTTTAAGATGATTTAGTTTTGATTATTTATTACCAAGTCTCTATCTTTTCTTTGGTATTTCAAAAGCTCATAGGGGCAACATTTTCTACAACTTGTGAACTTTAGGTTAATAAGAAGATTAGATAAAACATAATTAGGACTAAATCAAAGTAAGAATGATATTATTGTTCAGACTATTTATTGAGTGACAGTAATCACAGTATCTAAAGTCAATAAATGGATGCAAATAACTGATTTATTAAGAATTTATTAGTTTTACATATGTTGTTCCATACTGATATCAAATAAAGCTAAGCACAATTATACAATGGATAATCTGTGAAATATTTACTTAAAGGGTGGGGGTACAGAGTTTTGTTGGATGCTCACTAAAATTTACCTTTGGAACTGAAATAAAAGTAAAAGCTATCATTAGGGGAAAGGAGAACATGTGAAGACATAAATTTGCAGGTTGTTCTCAGGGCGATAGACTAGGGTGAAAGCAAAAAGAGGTCTGGGTTCATGGACTGAAGAAAATAAATGGAAGGTATTGGTATATGAGATTAGAAAGAAAGTGGGATGCAAATCATAAAGGGCCTTTCAGGACATCATTAGAAATTCGAATTTTATTCTGTGTGAATTCAGAATAAATTATAGTTTGAGTAGTGAAATGACATGAACTAATTCAAATTTTAGCATAATAATTTGCTCTGCTCTGTTGCCAATAAAGAGTAACAAGGAAAGAGAGAGAATAATCCCAGAGGCACTGAAGGAATTTGGAGAACCAGATGTGTGGACCTGAATGACACCATAGAGGACTCTAAGGGGGTTTCTATCACTGCAGATGGCACTGGTCTGAGCCCTTTGAGAAACAAATGAATAAATGCAAGAAGGGACAAAACAAAGCTCTTCTGAATATATTTGTAGTGAAGCATTGAAATGGAATTGCCATCTTGTTTTATTTTATTGTTTACTATATTAAAATATTTTATTTATTGTAGTGGCTATACTATTGCGAAAAGAAAATGAGGAAAAGTGGGGAAATGCTACTTCTTTTTATCTTTCTAATATGTGATATGGCTAATGATTAAGAGCATGAATGCTATTAGAAAATATATATAAATATATTTTTTTTGCTTTTATGGACCACACCCGTTTGATGCTCAGGGGGGTTACTCTGGCTAAGCGCTCAGAAATTGGCCCTGGCTTGGGGGGACCATATGGGACGCCGGGGCTAGCACTTGCAAGGCAAACACCTTACCTCTAGCGCTACCTCGCCTGCCTCTATTAGACAATATTCACTGCTGCTCCAGGAGTTTCATTTTGATTGCTGTGGAGGGGTGGGCAGATGACTAGATATGTTCTGCAAAGTTAGGAGAATTGAGAGTAAGGAAATCACTTTGGTTTTTTGCTCAGAATAATAACAGACACAATTCAAGAGCCATAGATATTATTTAAATATACTTACCAGAGAAGTTCTAAAGGAGATCTAATATTTTATAAAATTCATATTCCTCACCATATTGGGACAAATAAAAAGAAAAATGCCCTAGGGTTGATCTTTATTATAGAGTTATTTGTATTTTTCACAGATAATAGAATTAGAATGGTGAACATTTATTTCTTAAAGATTCTATACTCTTATTATTTGGGAATTGTTTTTAAACTTTGCGGAAGAGAACCACACCCAGAAGTGTTCAGAGCTTACTACAGACTCTGTATTCTGGCAGTCTCTGCTATTACAAGGGATGCTGGGGATAAAACTTGGGTCATCTTTGTGCAATGTAAACACCTTAAACACTGTATTACCTTTCCAACACAGATTTTTTTCTTTTTTATTAATATCTTATATTTTTAGTATCACAATCTTTGGAAGGAATTATTTATCGTTAATTTATTGATAAACATATACTAACTAAATAACACATAATAATCATTGCATTAAAAAGTCACAAATAATTTACTTGCAGTTAAGTTTACCTACTTTTTACCTTGGTGTTTATTTTGGTATCTATGTAAGCTCCCTTAGTCTCTCTGTGTGTGTTTGTTTGTGTCTCTATGTGCTGTTGCATGCACTCATACACACACATACATTTTAAGTGCTATAAGACACCATTTCCATGTATTTAAAAATTAAATTTTTCTAGCACTTACTTTTATACAAGGCTTTTACTACTGGACTAAGATTTAAATATTGGGTGCCTAGAACTATCATACTGAATTATTGTATAGCAGGAAAGTTGTTTTCTTTGCAAATGTATTACATATGTTTGGTTCCTAGTATCTCATATGGTCCCCAGAGCATGCCAGAAGTGATTTTTGAGTGCAGAGCTAGCAGTAATCCATAAGCACTGCCATATGACCCCCAAACTAACAAACAAATAACAAACAACAAAAATATATGAATATAAGAAAACGGGATATTTGTTGGAGCCATAAGTTTTGTAGAAATATGTTTTGGACTAAAAAGAGAATTCAGATTTAGGATACATGCAGTTATATGTATGCATATATGCAGTTACCTAATTTAATCCTCAGCATCACATACTTGGAGCATCTTCAGGGGCAATGCTAGAGGGCTCTAAATATCTCTTGTGCTGACCCTGACGGTTCCCACTCCATCAGGGTCACAGTAACATAGTGTCCTCAAACTCCCATATACAATCATCTGGTCTAGCTCTTCAAGAATAAGAAAAAGTTGTTTTCCTCCCTCTGGTTAGAAAGTGAATTCTTATTAACTCTTTTATAGAGAAGAAAATGACCTAGTGATTTTGTCTGAATTTGTCACAAAACCAGCAAATCAAAAATTCAAAACCTAACCTACGATGCTTGAAAAATATTTGAGTTTACTTTTGACAATAAAAAGAAATCATTAAAAATGGTAGAGCCTTTATATTTTTGTGACATCTTAGGATATTTTTTTCCAAATTGTGCTATTGGCACTTTGTCTTTTAAGCATTTATTTCACATAAGATTTGATGTTGCCCTAACTACACTTTCAAATGTTATGCTTAATATTTTGTTAAATCAAATAATGTCATAATGTTGAATATTTTTTGAGAAATAAAGATGGTTGAGATAAGACTCTTTGTCAGCAGGATGCAAAGCAATTATCCTACCAGCTGTATTATCTGCCCAGACTGCAAATATCTAATTTTTATTCAATATAAAATAATATTATGAAAGTATTGCTTTTAAAATGATTTTCAATACAATGAAATTTTAGAATAAAATTAAAAATCAGTTATGTTGGGCTGATATATAGCACAAGACTGAGACAACTGCCTGCACACTGTGACCATGGTGTGATCATAGCACTGTGAAAGGTCCTTGAAGCATCACCTGAGCACAAAGCTTGATGTAGTTCCTAAAAACAACTGAGCGTGGCTCAAAAGTAAAATGGGATAGATAGGTGAAAGTAAGAGAAAGAGAGAGACAGAAAGGGAGAGAGACAGAGCATGACAGAGAGAAAGTTACACAAACCAGGGAGTCTAAATAGCTATTATTTATTTAATAATAACTTATAGTATATTATTTATAGTATAATATATAGAAATGCCTCTCTTTGTTTAACTTCTAGTTTTAATGTTCTTCCTTGAATTTTTTCTCATTTCCTGCCCATCATTTCATTTTAGATTTCATACATTATTATTCCTAACTTTTGAATTCTACTTTATATGGGAATCACAATTTATGCTAAGTTTTGACCTGCTTCCTGCTTGTGTCAAATAAATTTCAGTCTTGAAAATAGGATTTGAACTTATAACATTTTGAAAGTTGATTTCTTGTGGATCTTCTAGGTACTATACATAATTTCATTTCTTTTTTTTTTTTTTTTGGTTTTTCGGCCACACCCATTTGATGCTTAGGGGTTACTCCTGGCTAAGTGCTCAGAAATTGCCCCTGGCTTGGGGGGACCATATGGGATGCTGGGAGGATCGAATAGCAGTCCCTCCTTGGCTAGTGATTGCAAGGCAGACACCTTACCTCTAGCGCCACCTCGCTGGCCCCTACACATGATTTTCTTAATGCTAGTAATCACACACACACACACACACACACACACACACACACACACTTGACCCTAGCCTACAGATTTCGTAATTTTCTTTTTATATTTATATAAAATATTTATTTAAGCACCATGATTGCAAGCATGATTAGTTGAATTCCAGTCATAAACAAAATACCCCCCTTCACCAGTGCAACATTCCCACCACCAATATCCCCCCATCCCTGCCAAAACCCTTGTATGTATTTGATATAGGCATTCTTTTCAGGCTTCTCTCTTCATTTGCTTCTTCCTATGCTTACCACCTAAGATGATGTGTTTTATTTTCTTTATTATACTAGTTCATTCACATCTTGCATTTAAAGTTTCATGTGCCTTCTAAATTTTCAAGGTTGGTAAGAAAAGATAGTAGCGAGAGAAAATAGTTACCCTGAGAAGATAATAACTTTCAAAATATTTAAATATTATTTTTTCTGAAATAACCTATATCTAAGATGACTTTCCCTAGCAATTTCTCTTTATTACATTATGCTTTTAAGTTTGCCATTTTCACAACACTTCATATAAATACATACCATATATTTTGACCGTAAAGAATACGTATTATATATATAGAAGTGTACATAAATACATACATATAGAATACATATTCTTTTTTTATTATTTTCTTTATTTAAGCACCTTGATTACAAATATGATTGTAGTTGGATTTCAGTCAAAAAAACAGGGTCAGAGAGATAGCTTGGAGGTAAGGCGTTTGCTTTGCATGCAGAAGGATGGTGATTCGAATCCTGGCATCTCATATGGTTCCCAGGGCCTGCCAGGAGCGATTTCTGAGCATAGAGCCAGGAGTAACCCCTGAGTGCTGCAGGGTGTGACCGAAAAACGAAAAAATAAAATTAAAAAACAAAACAAAAAAAAAATCCCTTCACCAGTACAAAATTTCCATTACCAATGTCCCGAATCTCCATCTTCCCCACCCCACCTCAACCTATACTCTAGACAAGCTTTCCACTTCCCTCATTCATTCACTTTGTGGTGACAATTCTCAATGTAATTATTTCTCTAAATGTGCTCATCACTCCATGGAGATTCATGCTGTGAGCTGGACATTCCAGCCCTCCTCTCTTTTGTCTTTGAGAATTATTGCAAAAATGTCTTTTATTTTTTTTAAAAACCAATAGATGAGTGAGATTATTCTGCAACTATCTCTCACACTCTGGCTTATTTCACTCAGCATGATAGATTCCATGTACATCAGGGGTCTCAAACTTAATTTACCTGGGGGCTACAGGAGGCAAAGTCAAGCTGATCCTTGAGTGCAAAGTCAATAGTAAGCCTTGAAAATTGAGGAGTGTGACCCAAACAACTAAAATTAAACAAAACAAAAATAAATTCCTCTAGGGCAGGGCCACAAAATGTTGTACAGAGGGCCGTTTGCGGCCCGTAGGCCTGCGAGTCATGACTTCATTATTCCTGAAGGCTGCACAACATTTCATTGTGTATATGTACCACACTTTCTTTAGCCATTCATTAGTTGAAGGGCATCTTGGTTGTTTCCAGAGTCTGGTTATTGTAAATAGCACTGCAATAAATATAGGTGTGAGGAAGGGATTTTTATATTTTATTTTTGTTTTCCTAGGGGATATACCTAGGAATGGTATAGCTGGATTGTATGGGAACTGATTTTCCAGTTTTTGAAAGAATCTCCATATTGCTTTCCATAAAGGTTGAACTAGACAGTATTCCCACTAGCAGTGAATAAGAGTTCCTTTCTCTTCACATCCCCACCAGTACTGCTTTGTTCTTATTCTTTGTGATGTGTGCCAATCTCTGTGGTGTGAGATAGTACCTCATAGTTGTTTTGATATGCATCTCTCTGATGATTAGTGACGTGGAGCATTTTTTCATGTGCTTTTTGGCCATTTGCAATTCTTCTTTGACAAAGTCAGTGTCTGTTCATTTTTTCTACCCATTTTTTGATGGGATAGTATTTTTTTTTCTTGTGAAGTTCCATCAGTGCCTTGTATATTTTGGATATTAGCCCTTTATCTT
The DNA here is from genome assembly GCF_024139225.1 of Suncus etruscus. NCBI lineage: Eukaryota > Metazoa > Chordata > Mammalia > Eulipotyphla > Soricidae > Suncus > Suncus etruscus. The sequence continues at coordinate 73,891,755 of NC_064849.1, read as the reverse complement.
ATGGGTATTGGGTGAATAGTTTCTCTCACTTAGTGGGTGGCTCTTGTATTCTGGTTACTATGTCCTTTGAGGTGCAGAAGCTTCTCAGCTTAATAATATTCCCATCTTTTTATCTCTGCTTCCACTTGTTCGGAGAGTGCAGTTTCCTCCTTGAAGATGCCTTTAGTCTCAATGTCATGGAGTGATTTACCTATGTGTTGTTCTATATACCTTAGAGTTTCAGGTCTGATATCAAAGTCTTTAATCCATTTGGATTTTACTTTTGTACATGGTGTTAGCTGGGGGACTGAGTTCACTTTTTTCCAAGTGGCTAACTACTTGTGCCAACATCACTTTTTGCAAAGGCTTTCCTTGCTTCATTTAGAATTCCTTGCTCCTTTATCAAAAACTAGGTGATTGTCTGAGGAACTTTCTCTGAGTACTCAAGCCTATACCACTGATCCGAGAATCTGTGTTTATTCCAATACTATGCTGTTTTGATAACTATTGCTTTGTAATACAGTTTAAAGTTGAGAAAACTAATGCCTCCATATTCCTTTTCCCAAGGATTACTTTAGCTATTCCAAATGAATGTTTTAAATGAATTTCATAAGTGTTTAATCCACTTCTTTGAAGAATATCATGGGTATCTTTAGAGAAATAGCATTAAATCTGTACAAATTTTTGGGATTAATGCCATTTTAATTATGTTAATACTGCCAATCCATGAGTAGGGTATGTGTTTCCATTTCCATGTGTTTTCTCTTATTTCTTAGTTTTTTTTTTTTTTTTTTTGTATAGTTCCTTCACGTCTTTGGTCAAGTTGACTCCAAGATACTTTAGTTTGTGTGACACTAATGTGAATGGGGTTATTTTCTTAATGTCCATTTCTTTCCTATCTTATTGGTTTATAAAAAGGCCATTGATTTTTGACACATTGCTATATAAATCTATTGTTTGTAGAAGATTTTTGATAGAGTGTTTAGAGTTTTCTAAGTAGAGTATCATGTCATCTGCAAACAGTGAGAGCTTGACTTCTTCCTTTCCTATCTGGATAGCATTGATATCTTTTTCTTGCCTAATCGCTATAGCAAATACTTCCAGTACTATGTTGAATAGGAGTGGTGAGAGAGGACAACCTTGTCTTGTACCAGAATTTAGAGGGAATAATTTTAGTTTTTCTCCATTGAGGAAAGTATTTGCCATTGGCTTGTGGTAGATGGCCTTACCTAGATTGAGAAAGATTCTTTTCATTCCCATCTCGCTGACAGTTTTTAGCAAGAAAGGGTGTAGGAACTTATCAAATGCTTTCTCTGAGTCTATTGATATAATCATGTGAATTTTATTTTTCTTTTTGTTGATGTCGTGTATTATGTTGATAGATTTCCAGATGTTAAACCATCCTTGCATTCCTGGATTAAAACCTACTAGACCATAGTAAATGATATTCTTGATGAGGCATTGGATCCTATTTGCTAGGATTTTGTTGCAGATCTTTGCATCTGGGTTCATCAAGGATATTGGTCTTTAATTTTCTTTTCTTTTCTTTTTTTTTTTGGCAGCATCTCTGTATGATTTTGGTATCAAGGTGACGTTGGCTTCATAAAAGCTATTTGAAAGTGTTCCCGTTTTTTTCAATTTCATGAAAGAGCCTCTCCAGGATTAGTGGGAGTTCCTCTTGAAAGGTTTTACAGAATTCATTAGTGAATCCATCTGGGCCAGGGCTTTTGTTTTGGGGCAGACATTTGATTACCGTTTTAATTTCCTCAATAGTGATAGGGGTGCTTAGATACAATACATCTTCCTTATTTAACTGTGAAGGTTATAATAGTCCATTAATTTATCCATTTCTTCCAGTTTTATGCTTGATGGCAAAGAGATTCTCAAAGTAGTCTCTGATTACCCTTTGAATCTCTGCAATATTTGTAGTGATCTCCCGTTTTCATTTCTAATATGGGTTATCAAGTTTTACTCTCTCTCTTTCTTTGTGAGCTGTGCCAATGGTCTATCAATCTTGTTTATTTTTTCAAAGAGCCAACTTCTGTTTTCGTTGACCTTTCAGATTCTTTTTTAGGTGTCCACTTTTTTTTATTTCTGCTCTAAGCTTTGTTATTTTCTTCTATCTACCCATTTTTAGTTCCTTTTGTTGATCATTTTATTATTGTATAGGTTGCATCAATAAGCTATACAGGTATGCCCCTTCTTCCTTCCTTATGTGTGCTTGCAAAACTAAAAATTTCCTCTCAGTACCTCTTTTGTTATGTCTCATAGATAGAATACATATTCTATGTATAGATGTATATATAGAGAAATGTACATATGCTTTTCTGTTACTGAAAATAATGTAAACTTCTAAGGTTATTGAAATTTTAACATTGTTTAAATTGTTTGCTTTGCACATAATTGACCACATTTCAACTTAAAAACTGCATATTATTTTTAAAGTTTCACCAGAAGTTACATGAGCACAAAACCAGGACTAATATCCAACCATCACCGACAGAAAGCTCCCCAGATCCCTCAAATAGATAACTAATTAAAAATAATTCCTTGCCTTAAGTTGTAGTTTCTCTCATAAGATACTGGATTTTCAAAGATATTTATTAATTTGAAACGGTAATGAATTCATACAAAAATTTTAACATGGTATTCTTTCTATTCTCTTTAAAGTCATTCTATTCTCTTTAAAGTCATTCATCAACATGTAACTTTGGAGCTTTGGAAAAATATTATTATTACACAAAATATATTTGTCAATCATAATATATATGTGGTATATTTCTAGTTTATCCAGATGATGTGATTTACAATGTTTTGTAATTAATGTTTTGTTATGTTAATGTTAACGTTAATGTTTTGTGTGTCAATTAATGCCACCAACACTATTACCATCAAAACACCACTCTAGTGCATGTTTTATATAATTTTTCTTTGTTTTATCTTTTTAGTAATATCTTTAAGTACCATGCTTACAAACATGTTTGTAGTTGGGCTTCATTTTCAGAAAAGAACAGACCATTCAGACCAGTGCATTCTTTCCACCACCTATGCCCCTATTTCCCTCCTCCCTCCCCCTACCTCTCTTTGAGACAGGCATTCTATTTCTCTCACTCACTACCATTTTCATGATAGTTGTTAGTGTAGTTATTTCTCTAACTGTATTCACCACTCATTGTGATGAGCTTTATATCATGGCTGGTCCTTCTAGCCCTCATCTCTATTGTCTGTGGTTATTATTACAATAATGTCTTTTATTTTTCTTAAATCTTTTAGATGAGTGAAACCATTTTGTATCTGTCTCTTTTTCATTCTATCTGTTTTTAGGACTCAGCACATGCTTAATGATTATATATGGCTCTATACTAAGTAATCACTCTTGACAATGGCTGGGGAATTACTTGAGCTGGGACTCCAACTTCTAGCATGCAAAGCACAAATTCAGACAAAATTTAATGTATATATTTCATTTAAAATGATCAAGAGGAAGAAGATAGCATAATAAATAAATGTTGGTAATTAATAATATGTTAATTATCAATAAATGTTTCTAATAGATACTTCCTCCTTGATGATAGAGTCAGTCATTATATATCTACTAAATGAATATATCTTTTATCAAAGAATGATGTCAGGAACCAAAATAATAATAGAGTATGGAGAATGATATTTTTGCATGTGACTGGCTTTGGATGACCACCCCCACTTCATCCCATATATCCCTCTGAGCCTCTCCAAGAATTATCACTAAGAGTCAAGAGTAAGTGCTAAGCACTGCTGATTTTGAACCCTCAAAAGAAAAATAAATGAACAAATAAATAAATAAAAGAGCTCCATAAAGTGTTATGGAAATAAGAAATTGTTGGATAGATTAAATAAGTTCTGGTGAAAAAGACTCCTGTGAAGGGTTTAAAGTATAGTAAGCTAGTTGCAATATTTTTGCAAACGTATGTAAACCACATACTAATGAGCATAGTAATTAGTATCATGTAATTGAATGGAAAATAAAAAAAAATTATCCAACACAAGAAAATTAGAGTAAAATTATAATAAAGAAAACAAAAATAATTATATTATTTTATTTTATTTTCCTAAGCAAATAAGATTCTCCTAGTCCATGTTAACTTAAAATCATATTACATATTTTTAAGTTTAATTACCAAAGTGATAAACTTTTGAAGTTATTATCAGTATTTTGAATGTTTTTTATAAACTTGGGAATTGAATTTACTGTTCAGGATAGAGAGAATATATTATCATAATGCCATTTGTCATCCTATACACAGATGCTTCCAACATCCTCCCACAAACACACTTTGCTTTGCTATTTACAGCAGCTAATAAAGCAGTCAATAAGATCAGGATTAATTCTGGGAATTAAAGTTGGGGAGTAATATAAGGGATTTTGCAGCTGCCACTGTGTAGTCTTTGGTATAATTATAACTTTAATTTTGTTCTGTATTTCAATACAAGGACTTTACATATTTTTTTTCTAAATTGTAAGAACTAAAAACAAGTCCAGTTTTGACAAGTCATGTTATTATATTCTTACAGACTCTTTCTGGAACCTATTCTTTAGCATTAGTGAGAACTGAGTACACTAGTCCTCTGGGAGGTCTTTTATGATTCTTTTGTGTCTAAAAGAAATTATGAATAGCGTTTTCTTCATTTTTTTTTCATTTTAAACTACATTGCATAAGGCTGGATAAGCATAATTTTTTTCCAGCTGTTTCAATGGCTGCTTATTTTTTGAGCAATCTTTGCAGCACTGATTTCTAATTCATAGAACATTCAGTGCACATTGTTCTAACTCAGTATGCATATAACTAAGAGTTTAACTTGGTTTTGGAAAGTTTAGGTTCTTAAAACTATGATGATGAATATAAACCTTTAGTAATCATTAAGATAACAGAAAAGGCAATTTTATAAGTAAAGGTTTTCATTAATTTTCTGGGTTATCCTCATATAAAATTCATGAACAATAATATGTACCTACATATTTTATAAAAATAATAATTTATACACCCCTAATTTGCATAGAGTAGATTATGTTATGGGAGCAATACTAAGAAAATTTAAAGTGTTTAATGTAATTATGTATAAATCATTTTGGAAAAAATTGTATAATAGTAACAATAAGATGCACATGTGACACAGGTGATCTCTCGACCCATGTACATGATCCCAAAATGCAATTGTAACCTGCATTCCTCTCTTGAGATGAGTAGTTTCTTATTTTCAAACTTAGTTAAATAGCAGGGGCTCTTTCTTCCTTTGGAGAAAACCAGGTTCTCTGTTGAGCATGTTAATGTCTCATTTTCAATTCTGGTTCCCCTTTCTCAGAATTTCTGAATAAATCCTTTTTTAATTAAAAAAAATGTAATTAAAGATGAAGATGTTTGTGGTGCCTTTAGTTTAAGCTTCAAATGACATAAATTCAATTCATAATATATTTCCATTTAAATAAACCCAGAAAATTGTATACTTTCTATTTTTTGTGATGAAGTATAATACAGAATATACAAAGAACTTTTATGAAGCCACTAATACTTTAAGATAGGCCTTCAAAAGATGTCCTGAGTATACAACACCACTTCAAGCCTGGTTTGATTTATTTCTTTCAAATGAACCCATCATCTCTTATATTTTAAGCAACCCATTGATCATATTGGTAGCTCCATTTTTATATAAATTAATTCTGCTTAAGGATAAAAGAAATCAATTATTGAAGATATGATGAGGTCACATTTATTTCAACTAGAATATGTATGCATTAAGTATTTTGCAAACATCGCCATAAATTGTCTATATAAGGTAAATTTTCTTTATTCTTTTCTTTCTTTCTTTCTTTCTTTCTTTCTTTCTTTCTTTCTTTCTTTCTTTCTTTCTTTCTTTCTTTCTTTCTTTCTTTCTTTCTCCTTCCTTCCTTCCTTCCTTCCTTCCTTCCTTCCTTCCTTCCTTCCTTCCTTCCTTCCTTCCTTCCTTCCTTCCTTCCTTCCTTCCTTCCTTCCTTCCTTCCTTCCTTCCTTCCTTCCTTCCTTCCTTCCTTCCTTTCTTTCTTTCGGTTTTTGGGCCACACCCAAAACACTCAGGGGTTACTTTAAGCTCAGAAATCACTCCTGGCATGGGGGGCCATATGGGGCGCCAGGGGATCGAACCGTGTCCTAGGTCATCCATGTGCAAGGCAAACGCATATCGCTGTGCCACCACTCCAGCCTCATACATTTTCTATTTACCTTATATTTTCTGATGATTATGTAATAATCTGCAACATATATTTAATTATAAGAGTTGCTAGATTATTTTAACTATAAAGCATTTGGAATAAAATAATAGTCTTGGATTTGGTGCTGGTGATTCTTGTAAGGATTTGAGCTGGAAGCTGCATTTTATACCTTATAACCTAAATATTTTTCTATATGTTTCCCAACTTTTCTTTTAAAAATAACTTAAAAGCTTTATTGTATAAAGAAAATGTTTGAATAATTAATAAACAATAAAAAATAGTACAGGAAATATCTAAATTTTTGTAGACTTCTGAATAGAAATACATTGTTTATTATTTTGTTTGGTTGTTTTGTTTTTTGTTTGTTTGCTTTGAGAGCACACCCAGCCGTGCTCAGGGGATACCCCTCGTTCTTTGCTCAAAAATCTCCCTTTGCAGGCTCGGGGGGCCATATGGAATGCCAGGACTCAAACCAGGTCTGTCCCTGAGTTGGGCGTTTGCAAGACAAACGCCAAACGCCCTACCACTGTGCTATCACTTTGGCCTCAATACATTGTTTGTAAAGTTGAACAACTGCTTGTTGTAACAACCAGAAAAGAAGACATAATTCATATCTGTAAAACTTTAAGATTGTTTCTATTTTATTTACATACAGAAAATATAGAAATGGATTTAATGAGTAGTAATAGATTATAGAAGATTGGATTAACTAAAAAATTTAATAGGACTATTGATAATCATTTCTATTAGTGTCGCTTCGGAAACAAAAGTTTCTGTAACTCTGAAAAGTCAATTGACTATAATCAACACAATTTCATAGATTAAAATACCTAGATAAAGCAGAATAATAGGATTTCCCCACTTTCTGGTATACACTTTAAGAAGTAGAAAAAGGTATTCTACTTACCTTGATGAAAATGCTATTTTTGAACTTGTCTTACACAGTGTAAGCATTGTTCTGTTTATCTATTGTGATACTTCCACTCTTTTTCTTGTATTTCTATTTATAAGAGTGATGGAAAACAAATGCTTCATGTTAGAAAAATCTTTGCTACCTTCATTCTGACATTGCTTAATTAATGACATATTCCAGACTAATACTTATTTCATTTCAAAAATTTTATACCAGTTTCCATTATTAAATTAGCAAAGACAGGTACAGTGTGTCTATGGAATCTCTAAAACATTCTTCTCTCCTTCAGATAAAATTAAAAGTTTTATTTTTCTCTTGTTTGACCATAACTCATAAAATGAAGAAATTTGGTTTTGGTAGAAAGTGCTTTTTAGTCTTTTTGGTTAGAAATATTTAAATCATAGCAATAATTGTCTGACTAAGAAAAATTATTAGATAAACTAAAAGTTATGAATCTTTTTTCATTTTGTTTTTTTGTTTGTTTGTTTGTTTGGGTCACACCCGGCAGTGCTCAGGGGATACTACTGGCTCCACGCTCGGAAATCACTCCTGGCAGACACGGGAGACAATACGGGATGCTGGGATTTGAACCGATGCCTTCTGCATGAAACACAAACACCTTACCTCCATGCTATCTCTCTGGCCCTTATGAATCTTTTGAACTTAGAAATATTATTTTTTGGCATTCACTAAATAATTGGATTGGGGATGGGAATCACTCATTATTATAAAATCTCATGTTTTAACTGTGCATTCTTTTATAAACTGGTTCTAAAACCTTATTGTAATTCTTAACATACATTTTGAGCACTTTATTTTCTGAAGTTTTTTAAGAACTATATTGAACTAATTCAACGAAGTCCCCTAGTCTTAAAAAAACAATAAATATGTGATGATAATATATATTAAGTGGTCTGATTAGTAATAATGATTCTACTATTAAAGCATTGTCTTCACACCTTCCACAATCACATTTTATTAAAAATAACAATTTGAAATTACTATGCAATTAAGCTTACATAGGAGGGAGAACTGTTTTCCAAATTTTGAAAATTGCTTTTGGTTTTCAATATTTCCTGTGAATGGGTCAGTGATCATCAAAAGCAATATTCATAAGATCTCATAAGAATGTTGTGTTAGCCTATAATGAGTTAGATGCTCTCAAGAGAAATCACTAGAAACTATAATATGAAGAAGAATATTGATTCCAGAATACTCATAGCCTGTGAAATGTGCCAGGGTAGAATAGCTTTGCAGTACTAAATCAATAGGCTATGTATTACTTCTATCTAAACTCTGAAAATTGTCACCGGAAAGATAATTGATCAATAAATGATAATACATACAAATTTACTCATCTTATGCCCAAGACATACATAACATTTTCTTCTCTCCCTTTTCTCTTTCTTCCTAATCTCCCTTCTCTCTCTACTTTCTCTTTCTCTCTCCCTTCTCTCACTCTCTCTTCTCCCCCTCTCTATATTCCTATATCTCCCTTTTTCTTTCTTCTCTCTCACTCCTCCCTCCCAGATTCTCAGACAACCTGACCATTCAATGCAAGAAGCCAAGCTCTTGAGCTGCCCAGCCCTTTTGATATGAAGAATTATCCAGTTCATCCTGGTGATTGGTAGAAAACTCTAAGGTCACACCTAATGTTTCCAGATCATACTTCTAGGGCTATTTGGTGCAGCACTCAAGATATATATTTTAATCCAAAAATGCATAATTAGAACTATGGAGAATAAGAGATAACTATTAAAATAATGCTTACATAATGCTTACCAGCAAGTATGAAAATACTGCAATACTATTGGACTGTCTGATTCTTCAGTAATCATATGTGATTTTCTGTTAAAAAATTCGCCTGAGAGGTAGACGGCAAAAATCAAAATTAAGTTTTTCTTTGTAATAGAAATTTGTCTAAAGTCCTCAACCCTCTGCCTCTCTGTCTTTGAGGTGGTTAACAGTACTTAATAGAGACAAAATCCAAACTACTTTTTTTTTGGTGGGGGCCATATCTGGGGTAGTACAGGGATTTTTTTTCTGGCTCTGAGCTCAGAAATCACTCCTGGCAAGCTAGAGGGATCATATGGGATGCTGGAGATTGAACCCAGGTCAGTCACATGCAAGGCAAATATCCTACACAAAAAAGCTGTTTTTAAATATGCATTTTGTTTCTCAAGGTATTTGCTCTGAGATAGGATGCTAGAGACAGGAGATACTTTGACATTGAAGTAAATGCATGATGTAAATATTCATAGAAAAAATGTATTTTGGTTTCTATTACACTTGTTCTAGTGTACAGTCAAATTAGCTGAACATGAAAAGTGGTATTATTCCAATTACCTAATTCTTACCAGAGCATTAGTCTTACATAATCAAGTTGTTTACTGTTGGTTAAAAAATAAAGTATTAAAGATGAGAAACAATTAAAATTAGTCACTTTGCTTTCTTTTACTCACTTTTACTCTGACAACTTTGCAGCAAGAACAGAATTTCATTATGAAGTTACACCTGGTGGCTAGTGACAAAGAGTTTATTGACCCAGGATGGAGCAAACGATAATGAGGAACACGGGAAATAGAGTTGTAATTGCTAAATTACTGAATGAGGAGGGCAGGGAACAAAAGGCCCTTTTCATTAAGTAGACTCTACTCTACTTAATGTTAAAAAAAACAAACAACTTGGTCATTATACACTCCTGCCAAGCTTGCTAAAACTAAAATTCTTGAACCTTAGATCAACTGAAGAAGAACTTTGAGAGAAATTCCTAGGAATCATGCTTTTAGCAACCAGCCTAGATCTTAGGTACACATGCAATTGAGATTGTTTAGAGAAAAAAAACTAATGTTTATGCCAAATTTAAAAATAAGCTTGCAAGCTTTCTGATTTCTTTTAGCTTTTCATCCTTTAGTCTAATAGCATAAATACACATTTTACAAAAGGAACTTTATATATAAGTTGATATATATTTACTAATAGTGTTGCTATTTTTACCTTGGAAATACTTTTTTCATAATTAATCTATGTGTTTTTCTCTACAAAACACAAGAAATACATTATATTAAGGTATGGTTTTAAGTACTTAATTGTGTTCAGTTTCATTATACATGACTGAATGAGAACATTTATAATTGGTGTTATTATTTTTATAGCCAACATATTACAAGTAGACACAGTCACTATTTATACAATAAAGTAGATTAAAGATATTTGTACAAATGGCAAAGGAACAGGATTAATTTAACAAACAAGCTTGAAAACCTGTTCTCTCTTCATCTATCCTCCTCAACTTTTCCATGTATTTATAATTTTAAATTGTAGACCAAAACTTTCAGATTATATTTATTGTTATTTCCACTCTCACTCTCACTTCCCCATTCCGAATGTTGTTGTGATGATCAGGGTTTGCACACTTCATTGTGGCACTCTCTCACTTTACATTAATTTTTGTGAATAGTGTGATATAGTGGTTATAGAGTAATGGTAATTTTTCTAAGATAAACTATTTAATAATGAAATAAAAATGTCCCCTGAAAATATGCATTCAAAACATCTTTGATAAATAAAATGATTAAACTGTTTACACATGTTAATTACCACATTTGGAGAAACAAAATTTTATGTCACATTTGGAGAACCAAGGATTTATTCTATTTAGAAGTCTTCAAGATTATTAGTTCCCCAATTTGTAAAATATTCCTATGATCAGATAAAACTAGTCTTCTAGCTCTTTGATAATATAAAGGATTGCATGTTTCTTTTGGAAATCCCACTGAAAAAAGAAATAAACAATAACACATATTCATTGATCAGGTAGTATGGTAATCAAGGCAATTCTTACAATGAACTTTGGCAAAAATTATAGCTAATATATGCCCTGGAAATAAAATATATTTCACTATTACAGATCCAGATTGAAAAAAATCAAGCCCAAGCTTAGACCCAGCATGAAACTCCAACTCTGGATGACCCAGCACAAACTCAATGAATGAACCTTCTTAGAAGACAAATCAGCAGGATCTAAGGTCTGATGTGGCTTTAAATGCAGAGGTTTTCTGGAACTAAAATTATCTTTGATGACCTTTAACTGGGACTTTCATCTCCATAGGAAACCCCCAAACTAGTAGAGCTATACAACCCTATGAATAGCAACTTTGCAAAGCAACTTTTGCACATCCCCCTTGTCTAGCTGACATTACAACCTAAAGTGTGACTCCTATTTTTACCCACTTTTCTCAATCATGTCTCTAAGTAAAAATTATTTTAATGTCCTATTTGTCTCCTCAGTACCTGAGTAGAGACTGGGGCTGACTGTATTTACCAGTCCTCATTGCCTGTGGACACATCTCCATGACAATATTGGGAATTCTTAGAAAGTAATAATATTTTCATTATTAATTTTCTACAATTAATTTTCTACAATTCTTGTATTATTATAATATATCTGCAGAGAAATCCACTAAAGAAAAACAATGTATAAAATTAATTATATCTGTGACATTCTAATGGATAACTAAGAAGAGATAAAACAAGAATTTAAGAAAAAAAGTAGAACAACCTATAGAAAATGATTAAATGTGCAGTCAAGATAAGTAGAAGGCATATATACTTTTCTAATTGTCATTAAAAAGTAAAATGGGTGTCATTGAGATAACTCTATTTGCATTACAAATTGTAAGCATTGAACAAAAATGTCAAAAAAAATTGTGTGCTTTGCACCTGGAAAGGTTGGGTTCTATTAAGGAACTGCATTTTCTCCTAATTCCCATTTGAAAAGACCCCTTTAAACAAAACAAAACATATTTTGGGAAGGAATGAACTCTCCTTTAAAATAAGCAACTCCAGGTTGGATTTCCAGTACTGTGTCTTTGCCAAGAAATTTTGGGGACAACCTTCAAACATGGAGGTAGGTATAACATCTGAGCACAATTGTTTGTCCACTCCTTCAACTGAAGAAAGCAAAATAATAATAATAATAATAATAATAATAATAAAAACAGAAAAGGGCCAGAGTGGTAGATAATTACATTGGATGCATGCTTTGTACCCAAAAAGTTTAGGTTAGACCCCTAGTAACACATAGTTACCCCTAGTAATTCCAGAATATCACCAGGAGGGAGCCCTAAGAATCAAATTGGGATCTTACCTGAGCACTGTGGGTATGATTCAAGACAAGATAAAATACTGGGAATGATTCTGGAAAATCTCACCACCATAAAGAATATGATCCAAAACAAATAAAACAGTTGAATATTAAAAAAATTAGCATATGTAGAGAATAAAAAGGTTTCAATTTAAAAAGTAACATATTCTTCAATATATTGCACTTTAATGCATATGAATTGAAAGATTTCTCTGCCACATGTCATATTTTATAATTTCAAACTTTTGTTAATATTTTCAATAAATGTGGTTAACTTTAATAGGTGTAAATATGATTATTTACCATCTCTCAGGAACAATGATAACATTCTAAAATATGAAAGCAGTTTAATTAAAAGTAAAATATAACTTGATTTAAATATTAAATAATGTGTCTTAAAGATAATTGTTAACAATTTGTGTAAATTGAGAACATTGTAAGCTTTCTGCTTTTTAGTAGTTTAATCTGCCTTTCTAAACTAAACTCCACAAAAGCAATAGTGAAAAATAAATATCTGTTATTCCAGTGGCTATTTTTAAATTTTAATTACAAAAAGAGTTGACATCATTTTTAGTTATGAAAATATAGAATGTGTCACTGATTGCCAGTTGTTGCTCAAATTCAGGCTTAGTCAGAATTATCTGAAGAAAGCGATTATGTTTTTATCAAATTTGTATTCCTTTTCAAGCACTTTTTTCACTAATTATTTTTGGAATTTTAGGGAGTCAGGAGCTCTCGAGTTGACTTATAAAGGATTAAGAATGAGATGGAAACATCTGCGCTTGTCAGCATTGTTATTCTTCATGAGCATTAGTTTTATCACGAGCATTTTTGGGTCTTTATCTCAGCAGAATGAAAATAAAAGTCCATGCATACAAATAATTAACAGATCTGTATGGATATGGTAATAACTAAATTTATAGAAATAGAGGTGTTTAAAATGATAATAAAAAACAGCTTTACTTCCCAAAAGTAGTGTTCAAAACAGAAATATAGGGTGGAGTGATGGCAGTGTGTAGAGTATTTGACTTGCACACGACAGGCTATGGTCCCCAAATCCTGCCAGGTGTAATTTCTGAGCATAGAGCCAGGAGTAATCCTTGAGCATTGCTGGATGTGGCTCCAAAACAACCAAACAAAAAAATAAAGTATCAAGATGCTAAAGTAATTGTGTGGCTTCTTAAAATAAAAACTAAAGCCAGTATCGAATCAACTTTTCTTGACACAATGTTTCAAACTTTTCTTCAAAGGGCTGAACTGATAGTGCATTTTGATTTTATGCGTACTATTTTAGAAATAATATGTTACAGTGTTATGATAATTAAAACTTTAATTTTTTAAGCAAACTTTTTTAATATAAAAATGTGATGTGTAAGAGTAGGTGTTTGGGTCCATATGACAAAGGTTCAAACTCGTTTTCATTTCAAAACCATCACCTTGAACATGTTACTGAGCTTCTAGTTAGTTGTCATTCATGTGTGAAAATGTAATGATAATGATTATATTTATAAGAGTATTGTGCACAATTAATTAATATATCTGAAGCATAAAGGCAAAAATAATTACCTAGAAAACAGTTCCATTCCCTAAAGTCTTCCACTCAATTTTAAAATTATACTTAAAATTTTTTTTCTTTATCTACATAAATATATGTCAGGGTGCTTTCTCCTAAATTAGAATTTATAGGTGTTAGTTAAAAAAAAACATAAGTTTAGACTTTAAATTAAGAAGAAATTTTATTCATAAAATAGTATCAGCAGAGAAATATTTCCACAAAAAGATCTGTACACTCAAAATCTCAAAAGCTCTTTTCTTAGGTGAGGGGAGTATACGGGATGAGTATGAAGTTTGTGGTTAAACTTGATAGCAACTAGGGTGAGGAGAGGATGATAATTAAAGATACCTAAAAGGATTACAAACTAGAATTAGCCAATTTTCAGAATGAGAAATAAAGATGGAATGTTATGTATTTTAATCCTACTTAAGTTTAGCAGCAAACTAAAGTTGAGGTACAACTAGAGAGAAAAAATTCAAGATCATATTTTGGTCAAGCCAAATTAGTGACTTCCCAAAGGATGCTCTGGAAGCTCATGAATCTCATAGATGATTCTGGCCAGAAGTATCAGGGAATTTATTCGAGATTCTGAAGATGTGATACTGTTTGGGTCATGTAGTATCAGGGCTATACAAGCTTCCAGCTTGGGTTTTATAACTTCCAAAATATATTTGGCAGTTCCCTGAGAGTATCTCCAGGGTTGCACCCATTAGTCCTCAGGGTACTATATGATGTTAAAAGTTTTGCAAAGAAAAAATGTATACATATATAAATTTATATAGGTATATACATATATCTATTATTTGGTTGTAGAGGGTCAGATGCAGAAGACATACTTCATATCCTTCCGTTTAGAAGTTGTATATTTTTGTTGTTGTTGTTCTTTGGGACATACCTGGTTACTCTCAGCAGTTAATTCCTGGATCTGTGCTCAGTAATCATTTCTGAAAGCCTCAGGGGAACATAAGGGATGCCAGGGATAGGACCTAGGATGTCCACGTGCAAGGCAAGCTGTTTATCCATTGTGCTATAACTCTGGCCCCCAAGAAGTTCTACATTTTATTTGTATTGGGGGGTATGAAAGCACACTGGAGATTCTCATGAACTTCTCCCAGTTTTTACTCTGGGAAGATTCTTAGAAATTTCCAAGAGACATTTTAGTAATGTATTTCACATCTGATTTCTCCATATGTAAAACTTATGACAAAATCTTTGAGTATTCTTGGTCCTTAGGATTCTAAGATATTTTGATATGCTCTCACCATTTGAATCTTTCCTTGGGGTATAAGGATAATGAATTTTATTTTTTGGATTTGTTTCTTACCCTTCATATCTCAATGTCTTAATAATGGGCTACAAAACTACTTTTATTTATTAGATTCACTTAGAAAAGTGTTTTTAATGCAATCGTACATTGCTAAAAAGACTAACGGGAAAATTTACCATGGTTCTTCAAACTAAATTGTACCCAGTGGTTGAAGAGCTCATATTCCCCATAAGTAGGTCTGTATGGTAAATGACTGGCTTCACCAAACAAAATAAAATTTCTACTAATTTTATTGATAGTGATGAAAAAACCCATAATCCATTTATTAGGTGTATATGGATCTAAACATCATATTATTAGCTGCATAAAAAATATAAGGAGTCATGGTAATTTGCTTAACAAATGAAAATAAACCTTGAACAGGTACTACAATTTAAGTGTATACTGTCATATATTGTTTTATTCTTCTATTCTGACTAAATAGGCAAGTTGAATGAATGTAAATCAATCATACTTTCTATTCCTTTGGTCCTTAATTACAACATTAAATCTGCAACTTTTATAGAACTACAGTAGTGCTTCCATTTTTTGTTTTATTAGGTAGAAATATCTCCAGAGATGTCCACCTATATGCCTAGCACAATTTCCTTTACTATAGAAGAACTAATGTGGGCTTCTGCTACCTGCTAACGATGTCTATGCAATTATGTATTTTGGAACTGAACCAAAAAGCAAATAAACAAGTGACAACAACAAAATCACAAGTGCCCCAGGAACCAATGGCTATAGTATATAATGAACCAAAACTAAAATGCCATTATATGTCTTTCAAATGCCCCTACTCTAACAGATTCCCTAATGTTAATTTAGGGAAGGTTATAATATAAAGCCTGATAATACACTGAAGTACTTTCTCTATGAAACTCAGACTCCACTTAATGTAAGGAGTTTAAAGTGACCTGAGAAGTGATTGAGGTTCATATCACTATTTTTATAATTAAGTGTTTTTCTTATATATTTTATTACTTTATAGTTATTCTTTATAATTTTCCTTGCTAAGTTAATTATGAAGTTATTTAATTATATAATTATTAACTAATGTAGTAAATATTTAATCTATTTTAGTTTTATGTAAATTATGGACCACTACTAAAATAGTAAGTTTAATTGTAGTTTTGATGTTGCTGTCCTATAGGGCAAGTCAGATTCAACCTACTTTAGGCAGCTGAGTGCCACACTTGACGCCTTGTACCAAGGCTCTGTTTTCTGATGCACTCAACTTTCCAAATTTAGTAACTACATTACTTCTGTGAGGTATGGCATGGAAATAAATGGAATAGCAGAACTTACTTTTTAAGAATATAGTGTTCCAATCCCTTCATTCAATTTATGTTTTCATAATAAAAATAAAATGTATAATTTCTGGGCTCATTCAGAGTGGATAGATAGACATTTCTGATTTCAAAGAACCCAAACAAAATTTTAATTCAATTATTAGTTTAACTATCAAAGATGTATTACCTACCCTAATTAATACTTTAGCCTCTTTCAAAGGTAAAATATTAAGCCAATCAATAGGATTTCATAGTGCAAATAAATAAATCTGCATGAAATCCCTTAAATGTCTTCCCACTTTCCTCTTGAGAATGGTGACTTTGCTTATAATAACATTTCTTTTTGATTGTTAATATTTTTATCTCACTATTTTTAATGACTAGTTAGCCCTTTCAGTTTTTTCAATTCCTAAGAACACAGTCTTACTTGCTAGATAGAATATTAATCTATGGTTATTAAATAAAGCCAATTTGATCTCTAAATTTTCTTTTATGAACTTTGATTTTTTTAATGGTCTTAAGTGACAAAAATTATTCTCACATTTCAATCTCCAAAAACTTTAAATCCTGTCCTGCCATTAAACTAACTGATATGACATTTTCAATTTGCTTAATGATGGGTCACCTTTCATCTCATAATTTATCTAAAATGTTAGCTCTGGACTATGATCTGACCCACTAAAACTGTGTTAGTAATGGAACGGCAGAGGAGTTCTTTTACCAGCATGCTGGGGCTACACCTCTCCTAGGTGGCTATGAACCAGATGGTACTTGCAAGCCCTTTTATAGGGTCACTAGAGCATAAAGTCAGAGGTAACACTATACTTTCTAAGTACATGTTATGTCAGCCAGGTTTAACCTGGTTGGCTGAAGTAATGGAATGGTTCAGGACCAGAGTCCAAACTTGGTGTGCAGTTACATCAGGTTGGTTGCCCACAGGACTCTGGGTGTTTCTAGTTTATCTAACTGTCCTAGTACATGCCCTCAAAGGTCCTAGAATTGCCTGTTCTGCCTAATTCCTTCTGCCATATATCTGAGAAGTGTCATGTCAATCCTTATATCTAAAGCAAAAAAAAGTTACAGAACTAAAACAGCAACAGTTAATTCTAAACTTATATTCCATTCTAACAAACCAACTAAATGATAAATATGGGTCCTTCTAAGTCAGGGCATGGAAGGTTAAATATGCTTTTCTACTAAGTGATCACATATCACTAAATATAGTTTCATCCAAATATAAGTTGCATCTAGCATCATGTAACACCATTAGCATAACCTTCCCACACATATTGCCTGGATTTTATCTCTTCATATTAGAAAACTCCTGTACTTACTGTGAGTGTTGAAAATTCTTATTAGAGGCCATATTTATAGAGCATTTGCTTTGCATGTAGCAGACCCAGATTTGATCCCAGCATACCAGATGGTCCCTGGAGACTGCTAGGAGTCATTTCTGAGAGCAGAGCCAGGAATAACCTCTGAGTGCCTCTGGGTGAAAAACAAACAAACAAACAAAATAATAATAAAAGGAAAGAAAAGAAAATCCTAATGAAACTTTGCATCAAATCTTGGATCATAATATAGGATTCAAACACATAGAATAGTGCAGATGATTTATGGGGAAAATCAAAGTTTAACATGGAAACTGCTTTAGGATGGCAATTAAGGTATTTTTATTGTTGTTGTTGCTATCATTGTTGTTTTGTTTTTGGGCCACACTCGGTGACGCTCAGGGGTTACTCCTGGATATGTGCTCAGATATGGTGTAGGGATCATATGGAATGCTGTGGGATAGAACCATGTTCTGTCCTAGGTTAGCCCGAAAAAGGCAAATGCCCTACCGCTTGCACCACTGCTCCTGCCCCTATGGTATTTTTACTATAAGGCAAAGATAATTTGCTCAGAAAATGACAGGGACAAACAAGATATGTACCACTCCTATAGGGAATGCCCCTTCTAATGGGGTTATGAATACTGAATCCTTTTAGAATAATATACTTCCATTGGCAAAAAAAATTCATCAGAATTCCTAAAGTAAGAATCTGTGGCTTCTGCCTGAATCATCCACAAGTCCCTATTCCATCAGATAGGAGGTCATTTTTGCTGAATAAGTAACCTTGTAGAAATCTTGTGACCTTAGTTTCAACTGACTTCAAATTCATTCTTAAGGTGCAAACTAGTATTTAAGTATTAGCAATTTCTGTCATGCTGATGCAAGAGATACAGGTCTCCTCCAAAAAGCCCTTAAGCTGTTATAGTGCTTGACATAGGAATATCAGTGCCTGAGATCTTTCTTGTTTCTAACTACTTTGTCCAGGGGCATTAGTAGCATAAAGTCAATTCTGCTAGATTCATTTTTTGCAAATCTTTAAATGCCACAAAGAGTCATTTAACTCTATTTTTATATTAAGAGTAGTTAGAAGAGTCCACAATTTATTCTATTTGTAGATCCCATAAGGTTGTGTGTGTTAAGTATGGGAACATACAAACACACACACACACACAGAAGCTAAATAAAAACATTCACCAGAATAAGAGAAAAATATAAAAGCTTATTAAGAATGTTATATACTTTCAATATAATTTAGAGAGAGCAAAGTTGAGTAACTCAGACATATCTCAGATGCTTTTTTTCTCTAAAACCAACCAACCAACCAAACAATCACATTTACTTAACTCTGAAGAAACAAGGATAAAGGGGAGGCTAGAGAGAAACTTTAAGGTCCTTTTTAAAAAGTATATGTAGATCTAAGTGTCTTCTATTTTGTTTAACTCTAAAATATTATAGGCCATAAGAATCCTTGTCATCTCAAAAAATGACTTAAGTGATATAGATTCAGTGGATATAATGTGGGGAAAGCCCTGAGAGAGCTGCTTCTAGCTTCCTGCTAGATACATCTCATTCACTAAGGAAAAGTGTTTGTGGGAGGTATTAAAACTATTGCAAATGCCAGGAGTACCTGAATTTAAGATGTGATAGTCTAGGATCCCACTTTGCTCCAGATACACTTCCTCTTCACTGACCAATCATGGTTCAAGAAACATCTGAGCTCTCCTAAACCTGGGTTCATTGGACTGTAGACTGAGGCAAGAGTGAGCAGTTATTCTTTGCAAGAAAATAAAACTCTGAACCAAAGTAAATGCAGATATGCAGATCCATCCCTTAACCTCCCAAGAATTAATTTCAGGAAGGAGATGAACAGTAAAATAAGATACCTTACTGAACCAAAAAAATGAGAAAATTTCAGGAGAAAATGCATGGTCTTCTGAGGAGAAAGTCCAACATGAATTACCCCATAAAGTAAAAAGAAAGAAATTATACCACTCAGATGGACACTAGGGTGCCCTTTCGAGTAGAAAAGAGGGCAATTTGCTTTGCATGTTAGTTTTTTAGCTTAACTTGAATCTCTGCTAGGATATCTCAATACAGAAAAGAGTTAGAGAGCATCCTTACAAGGGAAGGCTCAGCATATTTGGTGGTTTCTAAGCCTTTTGTTTTCTTGAAGTTTCTTCTTTTATGACTTGATCAGCTTCTCTGAGTGGTCTTCAGTTTCTGAATAGACAAAAATGATGCCTTTGGGCTACTCTGAGGGTTAGTAGCAAAGCAATTTTTTAAGAACTTATTCAAAAACTCTTTTGCCACTGACCAAAGGATTTCCTGCTTCATTTCCATGAGATAAGACATCAGAGAAGCTAGTGGAGATAGTCTTATATTTACATGTAAATATATTTTCTACAAAAGCTTCATTCTAACTTTTGGGCTCCACACCTGAAATTAAACTTTTGCCAAAGAAATATATTGGAAATGGATGTTTTGTTTCCCTCCACATACCTCCATTAAAATTTTATTACAGAGAATAAGAGTGTTTTCATTATTACTAAAAAGAAAAAAGTCATAGCATTTTAAAATCTAATTAGAGCACAGATTTAATTCCTGAAATCCCGGAACTAATTTGAAATAGTCATTTTTACATTCCATCCCTGTACTAGTAAATGCATAAGAATTTGCAGAAGCATAAGTAGGTGTGCCTTAGCAAGGTACTTTTGGGAAATAATAAAACTTAAAATAAGTTTGCCTTGCCTTGAACAACACTGTAGCCTTGTAAAAATAACCACAAAACAGCAGTACAAGGTTAAACCAACCACAATGTGAAACACTGCAGATGGAACTGGAAAGATTATACATTAGTAGGGTGTATATCTTACAAACTGCTAACCCAGATTTAATTTCTGCCATATATGGCCCCAGAGTCCACATGGAATATTCAATAAAAGCAGAGTCACAAGTAAAGCCTAAGCACAGCCCAGTGGGTGTGCTTCACTAACATCCCACAAAACAAACAAACAAATGCAAAATATATGTATTGACTTCATTGTAATCAAGTAGCCTAGATCATGTATATTAATTTCAAAATAATGTTACTAAACAAAAATGAAAATGTAACAGGGGTCTGAGTAGGGATATAGTGACTAGGGGCGTACACATGGCCAACAAACCTTGTTTCCATCGTTGGCAACCCATAAGATCCTATAAGCTCTATCAAGAGTGATTTCTGAATGCAGAGCTAGAAATATGCCCTGAGCACTTCAGAGAATGGCTCAAACATCAACAAAGAAAAATATGTGAATATTTATAAAAAATATAAGCAGAATGAGCTATTGCATTTAAAAAAGGTTTAAAGATAAATATAATGTCTAGAGAGATGGGGCTAAGATACTTGTGTTGCCAGAGACTGGCACAAAAAAAACAAACAAATAAACAAAAACACAAGAAAAAATAGTCCTGGCATTGATGCAAATAGAAAGACTCATTTATTGCTGGTGGGAATGTTCACTGTTCTAGCCTTTTTGGAAAAAGATATGGATATTTCTCAAAAAACTAGAAATTGAGCTTCCATATGACCTATCAACATCATTCCTATGTGTATACCCAAAAAAGACAATGCAGAAGAGCCCTTTACAATATTTTTTCATCACAGAACTATTCACAATAGACAGAATCTAGGAACAACACAATTGCTCTAGAGCACATAATTGGATAGAGCAACTCTGGCATTTCTACATGATGGAATAATATGTATCTGTCAAAAAAATGAAGACATGAAATTTGCTTATATATGGACAGATATGGAGACTATTACACTGAGTGAAATAAGTCAGAGGGAGAGGGGCATAGAATAGACTAATCGCACTCATTTGTGACATACATATATGCATTATATATAAACAAAAATAATATGGGAATAATATTGAGACAATAGGTTCTTTATTATCTCTTGTACCCTGTAGTGTTTCTTTTGTGTATGAATAATATTGACCTAAAATTTGTAAGTAGTTTTTGTCACCTAAACTTCTAGTATTTGTTATTTTCACATTATTTCTTTTGGGAGCTATGATTTTTCTGTAATATCAGTATTTTACGATGTTTGTTTCATATGGTATGTTTTTTTCAGATGATTAGTGGTGAAAATATTTCAAAAATATATGTTAAATAATTATTATATTAGGAATAGCAAACATGCCTGGAAGAGAGAGGTACACA
This sequence comes from Suncus etruscus, assembly GCF_024139225.1. Classification (NCBI taxonomy): domain Eukaryota; kingdom Metazoa; phylum Chordata; class Mammalia; order Eulipotyphla; family Soricidae; genus Suncus; species Suncus etruscus. The sequence continues at coordinate 73,869,796 of NC_064849.1, read as the reverse complement.
GCTGATGGGTGTGATATTGGGATTATGTGATTAATGAGCCATTATTTATAACATTATATACTACAAAATCTTAATTAATATTTTAGAAAAAATTTTAACAATAATAAATACAACTTTGAAAAGTAAACATTATTTTATAAATAATAAATACAATCTTAAATTTTATTAATTCAAGACTCCTTGGAGCCATTTATAAGTAACAGTTCTGCTACACAAAAGTGAAATACAAAATTTACTACTTTAGAACATTTGTATGAGTAGAAAGTAGCTCCTGAGTAGCTCTGGACTTTACTCAAATCCTGGCCCCAGCATATATGTTCACAAAGAAAATACAATTTTTAGGTTCTATTTTAACAGGTATGTTAAATTTGAAAATCAATTTTTCCCATAGTCTTTATTGTTACGTCATTTTATATAATACATTACTTTTATTTGGGAGGATACAACCAGTTGGGTTTAAGCCTTATTCTTGTCTCTGAGCACAGGGATTATACTTGATGGGACTTGGTTGACAATATGGGGTACTAAGTAATAAAACCAGGGCTACTGTGTTCAAGATAAGTGCTCTACCTGATGTATTGTTTTTCCAGCCATCTGTATGTTTTTAATTTTTATTTATTTATTTATTTATTTATTTATTTATTATTTTGTTTTTATTGGGGGGGCACACCTGGCAACTCTCAGGGTTTACTCCCAGTCTGCACTAGAAAATCAACCTTGGCAGGATCGAGGGACCATATGAGATGCCAGGAATTGAACCCAGGTTGGCTATGTGCAAGGCAAATTTTCTATCTCTGTTCTATCACTCTGGACCCTGTATTTTTTTTTAAAAAACCTATGGAACTCTACTTTTTTACTAACCTGTCCAAGTAAATATTTTTAAAGTAATCAAGATCATAATAATACTGAAGTTTATAGTATGATATAAAGATAAATATAGTTTAAACTAGGAAAATGAGTTAATCATCAATAATTCAAATATTTGAATTTTAATTTTATACTTATGTATATACATAGAGGGAGAGGAAGAAAGAGAAAAAAGAGAAGATTGCTGGGAATTGAAATCATGAACTGAGACATATGCAGTATGAGTTCACTATCTGAGACTCATTACCAGTTTAAATTAGAGCTTTAGAGCATTAGTGTCTGAAATATACATCCATTATGAGCTATAAATTATCTTTAATTCACATAATTTATTATATTTAGGGATTTTGTTGTTTGTTTGTTTGGTTTGGTTTTGGAGCACACCCAGAGATATTTAGAAGATACTCCTGACTCTGCTCTGTAATTACTCCTGTTAGGCTTAGGGGACAACATAGGATGCCAGGGATCAAATCTTGGTTAGCTGCATGAAAGGCTAACACCATACATTCTGTGTTATTTATTTTTCCTCCTTTAATTATTGAATGTGTATATATTTTCTCAAACAACAAGAAGTTACAGGCAAATGTGTTATATATAATGCCTCCATTTTTAATTTAATTTTCATGTTTAATTTAATTTTCAAATAATATTAATTTACAGTATGCTCAAAAATTTTCAGGAATTAAAGCAAATCGAGTTTATAGTCAGTTTAAATCTATTCCTGTGAGTATTCATTATCTTCTCTTTATGTACTTGCAATATTTATTTGATAACACTTATAACAATATAACAATAAAAAGGTGTAATTTTTTGAATTCTAATTAAAAAAAGAACAGGTTTCAGGAAGTCAAGAGAGACCTGATTTTATTCTAAGCAACTAACACGAGGAGTGCTTTTCTCATACATTGTGTCTACAGAGGTTTGCAAAGTATCTAAATTTCAAGGAAAATTTTCACAAGTTTGTAAGCTGCATTTGGAAAATGTGATTCTTACAGATGTCAAAAATATTGTCTCTCTAATTTTACCTTCATTATGAAATGCCTTCAGGCTCAGTCTGTGTAACATTTCTATGAAGCACTTAATCTCTACTCAGACCCCCTTAGGAAGATGTAATAGCAATCAGTAAATAACAGTGCAGAGATTGTTGATTACTATTGAATAAACTGAAATGCTTTCCATACATTGCAAGCTAAAAATGGCTCACTCTCATCATTTCTCTCATTTTTAATGACATTTTAAAGTCTAAGGACCTTATTAATCAATGCTTTATATCATGTTTTCCTAAGATGTGTTAGTACCTTGCTTAGAAAACAGAAAAGAGACAGACATAATGAAGACTCTTCTGTGGAAATTAAATTAAATCAGTATTCAAAAGCATTAGGCATTTGATAGAGAACAAGTCAAAAAAAATCTAAAATGAGTGGTAATATACTTGGATATTTGTTACAGAAGACATAGGGGAACAAAGTCTTTCTCCATTTAGGTTTTGAGCCCTTGGAATATATTCCATAAAGAGCCATTGGGTCAAATGGACCTAGTGTTCTAGACTTCTTAAGAAAGTCCATATTGTTTTCCAGAAAGGCTAGATGAGTCTGAATTTTACCAGCAGTGAAGATTCCCTTATCTATGTATCCATGAGAGCAATCGTTCTTATTTTTAGTGATATGTGATATTCTGTGGTGTGAGAGGATATCTCATTGATGTTTTTTGATTTTCACATCCCTGATGATTAGTCACGCAGACCATTTTTTATAATTTGCATTTATCCATCTGCATTTCTTCATTGAGGAAGTTTCTGTTTATCTCTTATCCCCATTAGTTTGGTTGGATTTGGATTTATTTTTTCTTACAAAGTTTGATTAGCACCTTATATAGTGTTAATATTCACCACTCAAAAGAGATGAGCAGATAAAGAAATTATGGTTCATAAACACAATGTAATATTCTCAGCCATAAGAAAGATAAAGTTATAAAATGGAGGGACCTAAAGAATATTAAGCCGAGAGAAGTTAATCAGAGGCAAATAGACCAATTCAGAGAAAACTCTCATATATGGAGTATAAAGAAGCAAAACGATGAAATAATAAATACCTAAAGACAATGGAAACAAAGAACATGAGAGCTGGCCTATTTCAGTAGAAAATATGGCACCTGAGGGGTCTGGGAGGTAAAGGGTAATGTCTCTGGTGACAGGAAGCATTTGACCATGAAGAAGAGGTAACACTAAAAGGTGGTGAAGCATTTTGTATAAAACTCTTATCAGAGAAAGGACTAAAGAGCATAGTGAAAAAAATTATATTAAAAGAAACAACATGTACTCTTGTGCAAAGTTGACATCTTGCCAGTTATACTACACATACAAAATTTAGGCTTTCAGTAATTTTTTGACCATCTTTAATATTCCCCTGTGTAAACACTGATTTGTTTTATCTTAATATATTTTTTGAAATGTATGTTATTAAACCATAAATATATACTCATTTTTATGTAAGTTCTTTCACAAACCAAGTTATTCCTAGGTTTGTTTTGTTTATTTGCTTTTAGTTTGGGGACACACCTGTTCAGGGGACCAGAGAGTTCTGTGGATAAACTCACATATCCCAGAGTCCAAGCATGTCCATCAATTCTTTGTGCAAACTCTCTGATCCATCACTTTTGTAAGAGCTATCAAAAACGTTGTTTCTATCAATAATTAATTACTTATTTTGTTTTGAGCATCATGAAGGTTGTCTATCAAACATTTGAAATGTTTTCAGGTTTAATGTATTTGAAATAAAGAAGACACATTCTTTCAGATAGAGAATTTTATACAGATACATACTTGTACTTACATTTTAGCTTTTATAAAATTTCCAAAATTTTTAAAATAGTTGTCCTATTTTATATTCTTAGCAATAGTTTATTGGTTTTGATTCTTCACTTACTCAACATTTTAGTACTTTATTATATCTGTTTAGAATTATTTAGTTATGTTATTATACCTTAATTGAATTCTATGAATTTGAATATACTCTTGCACATGTCACTTGTCAAATGCTCATAAATTCCAATCTTATTAATTCTAATTACAATATTATAATATTTTTGCACTGGTGAAGAATTATATATATATATATATATATATATATACATATATATATAAAATCAAAAAAAAAGAAAAGAAAAGATAAGGCCTCCCAATTCTTACCACAGGCTGTGTTCTTTACACTGACTGTATAGAAAGAGGAGGTATAGTAAATGCACTCCATATACACCTCAACCCAGGCCCTTTGTCTGGTCTGTATTGTAAATTGGGAAACAAAAAAGAAACAATATTATAATATTGATATTTTTAAATAATTATTTTTAAGGACATATTTTTAAACGACAGATAGAATTTTTGTTTTGAAGCAACTCTTAAAAATCACTGGAGGGTGTTGGACCACACTTGGCTATGAATATGTCTTTTTCTGGTTCTGTACTTATGTGTCATTCATGATAATATTCAAGGTTCCATATGTAGACCTGGGAGTCAAATGGATCTTCAGCCTGCAAAACAAGCAATTCAAGCCCTGTACTAGCTTCTCAGATGATAAAAAAATATTTTTAACTAAAGAACACAACAGATTATTATATATTTTCTTGTGTTTTTGCATCTTTGGCTATAATGTTTTATATTTGTCATTTCAAATTATTATTTACACTTGGCAGGAGTTATGATCTAAAGTTCACTTTTTTAATATTACAGAATGAATTTGTTTTCTTTTTATGAATCTTCATTTGTTATTCAGTGCTACATCTCTTAGCCACTATATTTACATGATAATAAATTAGTTTACCCTTTTTTAGAATTTTGAACAAAACTGATTATTCATTTTTAATATTTTCTTGTATTATCACTTAATAGAAGTTTTGTTATCTTGTTTAAAGAAATTAGACCATAACTCATGTTTGTTTCTCAAATATGAGAAATAACTCATGATTATGAACTAGTGAGTAAATAAACTCTACATTTGATTTTTTATTAATTCCTTATCTAATTAAATTTTAGAAGGGGAGATTAGGATTATTAACTCATGGAAATTCTAGGGATTAGATTATTCTTTTTTTTCCTCTTGGTTCACACCCAGCAGCTCCCAGGGGCTACTTCTGGCTCTATGATTAGAAATCGCTCCTGGCAGGCTGAGGGGACCATATGGGATGCCAGGATTTGAACCACCATCCTTCTGCATGTATGGCAAACGTCCTACCTCCATGCTATATCTCTGGCCCCTCTAGGGATTATTCTTGGTTTTGTGCTGCTAGATTTTCCTAGTGGAGCTCAGGGGTTAACGTAAGGTGCTAGCAATCATGCCAAGATTGGGTGTTTGCAAAGTGAATGTCTTACCTTTGTACTGTTTTTCAACCTTCTCCACATTTCTCTCTTTTTTATATTTTTTTATTTTTGGGCCACTCATGGCAGCGCTCCAATTTTACTCCTGGTCCTGTGCTCAGAGTCTTCACCTCAATACAAATGGTATAAATACCGCAATGAAAATAAAAATAAAATCCTTAGTGCATGCCATGGCGACATGTATGAGTACTACAACATGATGGCTGATCTCTGTTCACAAAATGAGCAACCATACATCGAGAGGTTATTTATGATACCCCCTTTATTGTAATTAGCAGTGAAGAGAGAAAAAGTAGAATAACAACAGTTTGAGAGATAGCATAGCAGAAACAGAAGTATTGTTTTCTTTGTGCTAGGCCAGGGGACTCTAATTGGATCAAAGGATAATAGTTTGAAAAACTTGAACACTTTTAGGAAGCATTGTTAAGGATTCTACAGATGGAAATCAAGTTCACAAGGACAGGTTCTGACTGAACTTGGCATATATGGGATCAATGACTAAATATATATATATATATATATAAAATAATAATTTGAATTTTTTCATGATAATCCCTTGTTTTAAATCACTCATTACATATTAATCCCTTCCATATAAACATTCACTTATTTCTCCTCTTAGAGTACATTTTGAGTTATTATTGTACTCTGAGTTATTGTCTTTTAATTCCTAGCACAGCATTCTCTCACTAAGCAAGTGTACTGTGATTACTAGTGTAGCCCTTCTGCCTAATGACCTGTGAGTACCACCACATGTTCATATATATTATAAATAATTGGACATACAGTGTTACATATGATTAATTATAATATAATATTAAAATTGCATATCACATATGACTGAGCATTCATACTATGTATATTATGTTATGTAACATTTATGTCATATTCTAATGTTTATGTAGTATCATTTATTCTATGATGTTTAAATGTATAAATGTGATTTTTATGTTATGTGTATATAATACAATAAAATTAGGTGAACTCTTTATTCTAAAAGAAAAGTAGTTATCTAAAAAATATTAAGTATTTATTGCTCTTAATTTTCCTTCAAAAATAAATAGAATTAGTTCTATAACTATGTTCACACATTTCTATATTTGACTAGTTATCTGGCCCATGTATTCTTTCTTTCATTTCTTTATCAGAATTTAACAAAGATCACATTGTGCTGTGCTGCTAGAAATTTTATAATGATAGATAATTCTAAGACATGTAAGAATATTTTGTTATAAAAAGAACACAACAAAATAAATTGGATTGACTGTGAGGGTGGTGTGAATGATTTAACATCTATAAAATAAGTTTGCAGAATCCATGCTTAATTGAGTGATAAGATGAAGCATACAACCAAGGTGCCTCTGGTGGTAGGTAGATATCATTTATTTCCTGCCAGTTGTGAGGACACACATCTATGTTATAAAACAGCAAGATTTCTAAAAGATGCCCTAAGTAGATATTTCAAATTCTCAGAGGCCTGGACCTTTGTGTTTTGCTATCATGCCCTGAATCTAACTAGAAATGTAAGCCTACAGCATCAGTCACGTTTTACACCTTCCAATCCTAAAGCCTTGCAATTAAGCTTTGAGAAATCTTGTCCTTTTATGCCCAAGGTCGGGCTTATAAAGTGGATTGTAAGAGCCTTACTATAAAACACTTTATTATTTCTTTCCACATTTTCTTTTCATTTGGGGATAAAAGTTGCTTTTGATTTCTCTGGTTCAAAAAATAAGTGAAAATAAATTAGAAACTCTCAAGATAATTGCTTATTTGCCTATCAGATATTGAGGTCATATGGCTATGGTGGGGCAAAGGGGCAGATGATATTTTTCTAATAAATTTTTCTGAAAATATGATTGGTCAGTCTTATTTTTTTTTCAAAGGGCTCTCTATGCCTCTGTAGCTGTGTTAGCTGTGTTGAGTAAAAGGCATGTGTCTAATAAAATATGCATGTTCAACTTCACTAAAATTAAAGAATGGAGACAGAAAATTGGGTGGGGATGAGGGTATATTTTTAATTTATATTCTAGACAGGAATTTGTCAAACATATTTGTTATGAAGTACCCTTTTAAGAAAATTTAAAAAAACAGAGAGAGTCAATAATTCTGGATAATCTCACTTCTTTAAGTAAGAAAGGGAAAGCTCTACCACACTCTAAAGTAAACTGGAAGGTACTCCTCTCTAATGGATCAATCCAGTACCCCTCAAAGACTGATATAACCAAATTTGGAAAATTCTTTTTTAGACAAGTCATTGCATCTTTACTCATTTGTTATTTTAAAAATGTATGCAATTACATGAGTGAATATTTCATAATAGATGCTATCAATTTTGTCTCAGCACTCAAAGATCTAAAATGAAGACGGCTTTCTGTTTTTTATCAAATCATGTAATTAATAGTCTATTTCAAATGTGGAATATATCTAACTTTGACATTGCAGTTGCTGAGATTAACAAAGTTCCAGTTCTTCTTGTAGATCAGTTTTTTGTAAAGTAGTTGCTTCTGATTAACTGTCCAGGTTTGAAGGAACAGCTAGCTATATTTTCCCCATCCTTTCAACTGAACTAAAAGAGGAACGTATGCTCAATTTGTCTTCCTTTAATTTCCACTTTTTATGAAATCATATTTTACAAAGTCACTAAAAGTTTTCATTTCTGAACCCTCAGAACACTGATCAAAAACTCTTTTTTTGATGATTCACATCTGCCTTCTTAGAATTGTATCTTTTGTGTTTGTCACCTCAATGCTGCCTTTGCCACCATCTTAAATTTCATTAGTTTGATATTTAAATTGGAATGACACTTGGCAATTTAATAAGATACTCTGACTTCCTGACTTATTAATATGAAGTTATTAAGAACAGACCTTTATTCTAAAAGTTTGAGCTTTCAAAATGACTAAGGCAATGCAATTTATTTGATTCGGGATCTAGATCTAGACACTTTACACTGACATACTGTTTCCTTTGGGTTATACTTAAACATCTAATTTTTTGATAAATAATTCATGTTCAAAAGTCATGCCCATAATTTTATTTCTTCCAATTAAACTCTTTCATTGTGATTTTAAACCTTGCTACTCTAAACAATGTTCTATATGTCTCTTTCTCTAATCATATTTTTCTATTCTGCCTTAAGCCCATTTATATCAGATTTTTACTGTTATTTGACCTCCACAAATGTCTCTTCTGCCTCCTGTTGCCTGCCTTCACGTGCTGGTACTAATCTTCTTCACCTCTTGGTGACATTTGATGAGCTTCATTATCACTTTCTCCTTGAATCACAGCATTTATTTAATTTCTGAGTAATCAAACTCTCACTAGTTCTCTCCTACTTATTATTTCAGTCTCCTTTTCCTTCGTTCTTTGACTTTAATATGGAAATGCTCCAGGACCCTTTGTTGACCTTTTTGTTTGTTCTCTCTTGGCTGTTTCCTTTGATGAATCCATGTGGTGTAATGAGTTTAAATCCTGCCTTTATAGCAAGGATTGTGAAATTGACATTTCTAGTTCAGAACCCTCTCAAAGTCCACACACATTTTCAAATAATTTACTTATTAAGGGCAAATAGACTGCATAAGAGACATCTCATATTCCGCCAAAAGAAAGCAATTCATTGTCTCTCAAAACACATAATTTACCCACATTTGCTGATAGGTAATATTAAGAAGAGGTTTCAAAATTATATAGAAAAATGATTCCCATAGGGGCCGGAGAGATAGCATAGAGGTAAGGCGTTTGCCTGTCATGCAGAAGTACGGAGGTTCAAATCCCGGTATCCCATATAGTCCCTAGAGCCTGCCAGGAGCGATTTCTGAGCATAGAACCAGGAGTAACTCCTGAGCGCTGCCAGGTGTGACCCAAAAACAAAACAAAACAAAACAAAAACAAAAACAAAAAGATTCCCTGTCATACTCTTCAAACATGTCTTCACCTTGCCTTTTCATACACCAATTATAAAATTCTGTCCTCTATTCCCATCCTTCTCCTCCACCCCCCGTTTCCTCCCCTCTCTTCCCCTCTTTTCCCTTTTACTCAAAGCACTTAACTCCCTCCCCTCCCCTCCCCAATCCTCCTTTTTCTTTCCTCCCTTCTCCCCTCTTCTCCTCTCCTCTTCTCTCCTCTCTTCTCACTTCCCTCTTCTCTCCTCTCTTTTACTCTTCATTCCTCTCTCCTCTTCTCTTCTCTCCTGTCTTTCCTGTCCTTTCTCCCCTCCTTTTCTCTCCCCCCCCCTTCCGTTCTCTCCTCTCCTATACTTTCTCCTTTCCTCTCCCCTCCTCTACTCTCAACTCCTCTTCTCTCTCCTTGTCTCCTCTCCCCTCCCCTCCGCTTCCTTCTCTTCATCTACTCTCCTCTTCCCTCCTTTTTCTTGCTTAACTTTTCTTTTTTTCTTTTCTCTCCCTTCCTCTCCTTACTTTCCTCTCCCCTCCTTTCCTCTTCTCTTCCGTTCTCTCTTCTCCCCTTTTCTTCTATTCTCTTCTCTCCTCTTCCCTCCTCTCCTTTTCTCTACCTTCCTTCCTCTCCTCTCTGTTCCTTTATACACCTTCTTCTCCTCTCCCCTCCTCACCTCTTCCCTCCTCTCCTTTTTTCTCCCATCCTTTCCACTCCCCTTCTTTCCTCTCCTCTCCTTTTCCCCTCCCTCCCCATCTTCTTTCCTCTCCTCTCCTTTTTTCTCCTCTCTTCTCTTCTCTACCTAAGTTATATCATTCTTTATTTATTTTCTTAACTCCTTTTTAAAGTAATTCCTTTAAATTGCAAGTGAGTTTTACACTCCAAAGGTACTGTTGCTCTAGGCCACCTAAGATGACTAAATAGTATTTTTAAAGATATTTCTAAAGTTGAATGAGGGGTTCAAGACTGAAAAGAGCAGTGAGTTTCTAGCCAATTCGAGTTCAATTCCAGCATCACATATGGCCCTTCAAGCATACCTTAAGAAAACTGGTTATGGCCCCACAGTTACAACAAATCATTTCTGGAAGTGTCAGAGCAACACATGCAGTGCCAGAAGTCAAACAAGGATTAGCACTGATTAAGGCAAGTACCTTTGTCCCTGAAATTTTTCTGAGTCTTAATTTTTAAACCTTCAATTCACTAATACATGAAAGGAGTCCTTATGATGTCTATATCATGAATATACTCTAAGATTAGAAAAAATTAAGCAGACTCTCAAAATCCTACACCATACATGAAAACAATTATAGTTATTTTCTTTTCTCTATGAAGATAGAGAAGTTCTGCATAAAATTATGCACAGTATGTTGAAGTTGTATGTTTATTTTTTAATTTTTTCAAAACAATTAGTTTATTGCATATTTTTGTTTTATACATATTATAATTTTTTCAGACTTCCCTGAACATAAACATAAGAATCTTTCTGCAGATAAACTTAATTCAAAATTTATTAAACATTCTTTATTTTTCTTCTTTCTTTTTATAATATATACAATCTTTATTTAAGCACCATGATTACTTACTGATTGTAGTTGGGTTTCAGACATAAAAAGAATACCCTCCTTCACCATTGAAACATTCCCACCACCAATGTCCCCCCTCTCCAACAATGTTAAAGAATGAGAGAAGTAAAATGCCTGTATCGAATACAGGCAGAGGTGGGGGAAGTTGTGTGTTTAAAAGTTCTTTAAGAGTAGGACTATCAGTTAAGATATAATGTAAATACACTAATGAGTAGAAAAAATTATTGCTAAGTCAAATCAGATAAGCATTTGCTTATACAAAAATAGATCCTATCATACAATATTAATTGAATGTAGAGGGAATTTATTGGCTTTTTGCATTATTACACAAAAATGTAAGATTCGATTTCCATAGAGACAAAGCTGTATTTTATTACATATATAGAGAAAGTCACTTCACTAAATTTAACTGTTTTTATTTTGTTCTTTAACCATGTCTAAGGAAACGTCCAGGATAATATTGAGTATGTGATTTTAATTCATATGTTCCTTTTAGAGTATAGCTCAGTATTTTATGTACATAAATAAATTATGAGATAAGCTAGGTATATCTAAACCAAGATATTAAAATAAAATATTAGAACTATATAGGAATATGAAAGAGGAAATATGTTCTTTTATTCACTAAATATTGGTGAAGAGTTTTTATGAAAATAATTTGAATTAAAGGATAAAAAAATAGGGGCCGGGCGGTGGCGCAAGAGGTAAGGTGCCTGCCTTGCCTGCGCTAGCCTTGGACGGACCACGGTTCGATCCCCCGGCGTCCCATATGGTCCCCCAAGCCAGGAGCAACTTCTGAGCACATAGCCAGGAGTAACCCCTGAGCGTTACTGGGTGTGGCCCAAAAACCAAAAAAAAAAAAAAAGGATAAAAAAATAGTGCAGTGGAAAGGTGCTTGCCTAGCACACAGCTCACTCAATTCAGTTCTTGGCACCCTGAACACCATCAGAAGTAATTCCTGAAGGCAGAGCAAGGAGTAATCTCTGAACACTGTGTAATGTAGACTGAAAACCAAAAACAAGTAAATGAATAAATAAAAATTAAACAAACTAATAATGAGATGTTTACTACAATGTTAAAAAGAGAAGAATAATATTCAACCAAAATTAAATATAATAAATTATTTAAATTGAAGATAATGGGCAGAAAAAAGTTGCAATCATATGAGATTAATAGATTTTGTATTTCCGATTTTAATGGATATTTCTAAAGCTCTAATTTGAACTGAGAATGAGTCTCAGAGTTGAACATATAATTCATATATTTTATTCCCTGCTTTCAATTTCCAGCATTCGCACCTCTCTCACTCTTTTCTTTCTTACTTTCTCTCCCTCTATTTATGTACATATATATCAAATTAAAATAAAAATAATTAAAAGAGTGAAGATAAGTCATTTTCTTATATTAGTTGTTTTCTTTTTATCATAATATGACGTTCGGTTATTAAGACCTTGATTACTTCTACAATATTTATTTGGGATGTTTAAAAATGCATAGTTTCATAGGTTTTAAAAAATAATAAGTGGGTTGGAGAGAAAATACAACAGTTAGGGCACATGATTTGCATACAGCAGACCGAGGTTTTATATTCAGCACTTCATTTTGTGACCCAATTCCCACCTGGAGTGATCCTTGAGCTTAGACTTAAAATCAACTGGGTATTTCTCTCCAAACCAGAAGTAATTCTTATTATATGAAATGACATAACAATGAAAATAATGTACAATTCTTTTCAAAAATATATCTCAGCAAATCAATATATATATATATATATATTTGTACCTGTTAAAACAAAACCTAAAAGATATTATAAATTATTTCTCTATATGTATACCAGTGGCAGGACTTTATTCAATCCCAGAACTGCTCAGGGACTACTTTGTACTGTGAACTCAGGGGTTGCTTCTGGGGGTACTTGGGGGACATATGTTGTGGTGGAAACTGAACTTAGGTATATTGCAATAAATGTCAGGGGTTTAAATAGGGGCTGGAGTGATAGCAAAGTGTTAAGGCATTTGTCTTACATGCTGCCTTCCCAGGACAGACCCGAGTTCAATTCCCAGCATCCCATATGGTTCTCCAAGCGATCAATTTCTGACCTCAGAGCCAGGAGTAACCCCTGATGCTGTTGGGTGTGCATCTCCCAAAATAAGTGCTGTACCATTTACTATGCCCAGACATTTGTATTTTTAATAAACATGACTACTTCTTTCCATATATATTTGCTTTAATTATAACTCATGCTATAAAATCAAGCAACACAATGCTTTATTAATATTTTTAAGCTTGGCTAAATAGTAGATGACTCTAACTGTAGTGGATCTTCTGTATTTAATAATATTTAATTTGGTAACTTCTTTGGAAAAAAAAAGAAATAACTGAATAATTGAAAGAAAAGGTAACTCTATCATTGTATTTGAATGTATAGTTCTTAATGTAATAAGATAAATTAAAATATGAAATATTTTATGTTCACCAGTATTTAAATTTCAACGATATAATTTTGAAATATCACATTATTTTTAATTCATTGGTGAAAAGGTAACATATATAGCCTTTTAAGATATTATGTATGTATATATGTTTAGATGTCATTATAAATGCTAGTGTGGGCTTTTCTTCACAGGTAAAGCAACAATTAGTTGGTATGGAACTTAGAAGAAACTGGGACTTGAGGAATAGCATAGTGGTAGGACATTTGCCTTACAGGCAGCAGACCCAAGTTCAATTACTGGAATCCTAGCGTGTCAGGAGTGATATCTGAGCTCAGACCCCAGAGTAACTCCTGAATGCCACCAGGTGTGACCCCACAACAAAACAAAACAAAAAAAGTAATTGGCATCAGGTCCGAAATCTAAGGGTTGGTGGGGAGGAGGGAAATTTAGGACATTGGTGGTGGGAATGTTGCACTGGTGAAGGGGGGTATTCTGTACATGACTGAAATCATACAACTACAGTCATATTTGTAACCACGGTGTTTAAATAAAGATAATTTTAAAAAAATCTAAAGGTTGGAAAATAATCTTCAGATTTTTTAGTCCAAGTCAGCCAGAACGCATTCCAATAAGGTCTAGTAAGTGAAATATCAATGTGAAGATAGCATAAAAATTTCTCTAATATCATGGTACTACTCAGTGTAAAATGTTTCATACACACACAACACATAAAGTCACATACACAAATTTCCTTCTATTAAAACTGAATCAATCCTTAACTTACAGCTGTGGCTAATTCAGTCATTGTTAAGCTCAATATTGTTTTCTACTATTTACTTATTGTTGGTAGTTAACATGTTAAAAATAATCTTTAATATAGTTGTTGTTCTGTCAATAATATTAAATAGTGTTCAAGAGCTATTTATTTTTCTACTGAGAAAAATCGTTAGAAGAATTATTTTGTTTCAGAGATATCTTCTAATCAATACAGTTAGAAACAAGACATACAGTGGCTTCAGAGAACCTTCAGTTCATTATTCAACTATTTTAGCAAGTGTCTAACTGATACTTTTTGATTTATGTTTGATTTATACATGTTTGATTCATAAATGATAAATTGATTGATTTATACATATTATTTAATGTGTATTTCTATAAATGGTCTAAATTACCTCTGTTCACACCCAAAATTCAGATCTTATATCAATTAAAATAACTTTCTGTTCGAAGCATATAAAAATTTAATAAAGTACAAACATAGACTGAGATCTTTTGTGCAAACAAATCTCAGTTAAGTCAGTAATCAAAGGTTAGTATAGTTTATCTTTTAAAGATAAGTAGAATTTAACATAGGTTATTTTTTACAAGTACCTCTGATAATAAAAAGCAATACTTGAATCATTTTCTTGAAATGCTTTAAAATAATCTATTTTAGACAAGTTGCTGATTTCTAGAAAAGCTCATTATAATAACCAATCAATGTAAAGGTTAAAGACTTCCCTTATTTTTAACTTCTAAGCATTTACTCTTGCCTCTAAGCTTTAAACCAGTTTCTAGTTTGAATTATTTCTGTTCATGAAGAATTTATTTCTCCCTCTACAAAATATTCATATCAAGTAAAGCTGTATAAAATTTCTTTTAGCAAGTATTATGGTCATCAATCTTCTAACTTTTCAATGCATGTTACATTGCTGTTTGGCATGTTAGGAAATTAACAGTTTAGAATAGATCTAACCCTCTTCCCCCATACCCCAATGAGCAGTATATGCACATGACAGCAATACAACCAGGAGGAAATAAAACAACATATTTTATTAAATAAATTGCTAAAATACATATTTGAAAATGTGTGTACCTGACACAGCTGGGTTTCTTGCTATTTAACTAAATAATATGATTTAAGTTCTGAATATATATCACGTCACACATTTAAGAAGGAAAATATAATCAAGTCCTCTCAGGCTTATTGTAAAGATTACATAAAATACTCTAATATAGTCATACATATTATTATTGATTTAAATTTTAGTTGCTGAATCTTGATATTATAAGGTACATATCACAGTTTTTTTTTTCCTTTTTGGTCACACTCAGTACTCAGTAGTACTCAGAGATTACTTTTAGCTCTGTGCTCATGCAGCATTCCTGGTAGTGCTCAGGGACCAAATGGGATGTCCATGATCAAACCCAGGTTAGACTGCATGCAAAGTAAGCACCCTACCCATTATACTATATTTGGCCCCACTCCAAAACATTAGAGAAGAGTAAAATTCAAAATTATTTTTAATAATTAACAAGGAAACAATTTAAAGGAACTATTTAATGAAAAAATACATTCTAAAAAACAAATATTCTTTGCTTTCTATATTGTTTGAAAAGATTTCATAACCAGATTAAATTCAAGAAAGTCTCGTTCAAGAATACCTAATTATTCTGACAAAATATGCTCAACCATAAAATATTTAGCATTTTCTTAGAGTCTACATAAGTATTTTTACACATTTCTATTTAAAAAATTGTGCATCAATTTGACTTCATAAGTTTTCTTGAACTTAGTAGATACAGAAATAAGTAATTCAGAATAAGTGTTAATTTTTCTTTCATGAGCAATATTATTTCATTCAACTAAATAAAACCCGAATTAACAAAACAGTATTTTAGCAATTTAGTAATAAAAATAGGGTAAATTGAAAACTATTTTCCTTTTATTCCTCTTAATTTTTAAGTAAGGACTTCTATATCTGGCATCATGTAAAACAGGGTTTCTGAACCTGGAACCAAATGCCTTTCCATGGGCTTTCAAAATATTCCAAGGGAGAAATGGGTGAAAATCCTATAAATAAAAGGCTATCCCATTTAATTCCATATCCCTTTACTCCTTATTCCTTTTTTTCCTTATCCCTTGAAATTAGATTGCTGGGGATCACACACACACACACACACACACACACACACACACACACATGCACGCCCACGCGCACACACACACACATATGCATGCCCGCGCGCACACACACACACACACACACACACACACACACACACACACACCTATCAGACAGAATCCAAGGTCAAATATTTTCTTTAGATCATTTAGTTGGCAACTATTGAAAGTAATTTTGAATTTTACTCTTCTCTAAACAGAATAGAGATAGTATAGTGAGTAAGGTGCTTTCCTTGCATACAAGCTACATGGGTTCCCTAGAATCACCATAAGCACAGTTGGATTCTAAGGGGTCAGTGGACCTTGCATTATTGACGTAAAACCCAGAACATCTAACATGTCAGTCATCTACCTCACCCCTTGAACTGTATTCTTAGGACTTAAGGAATATTTTCTTATATTTGTGACAAAAGTTTGCTGTTACTTACACTCTATCACATTCTTGAGAAAAAGAGGGAGCATTCCTATATACCAGCTTTTCATTCTTACTCATGAATACTCCACCAGAGAGAGGAGAAAAATAAACATTTCAAATCTTTCAACCATTTTTACTAGAATATGTCCACTGAACTTTGTAGGTGATAGGTGAGAAGCTTTATTTGGTATATAAAAATGAATTATGCAGGCTTCTATTGTTTATTTTGTATTTGAACAATTCTATACCATAAAGCTCTATTATTTTTTAGTGAATTTGATTATTTTACTTTTGAAAAAGAAAAGTTTATTGGAAAGTAGAAGACAAAGAACTTTTCAAGCCAAGAAGGAATTTGGTATAATACTAAGTTGGTCTAATTTTAATCTTTTAGGTCATTGTTTGATAATTTTGTATGACCTTGGATTCTGTTGATTTGTTTTATTCCTGTGTCATCACTGGTACCCTAATTTCATGGGTAGTACTTTATATAAAGGATTTTTTTAACCACTTCTCCCTTGGGACATTTAGGAGTTCACGAGAGGGCATTTGGCCCCAGGTTGAGAAACTCTGCTTTACATGAAGCCAACTTGTAAATTAGCTCACAATATTTTGTAACTATGTTATTCCTACTTATTATTCATAGCTTTAGCATCAATACTAATTACAATTGCATTGCATAGTTTCTCACCTCTTAAGTTATTATAGCTAAATACATATTTCATCATTTTCTATGGTTTGAACCACATTAATATGCAGAAAATACACCTTTCAAATGCCCAAAACAGAAATACCAGAGCAAAGATGAATTTTTAAAAATATTTTAAATAACTTTTTCATAGTTCTATTTTGAGTTGATTAAATTAATTAATGTGATATAAAAGGGTAAGACAAGACTAGAACAATGGTGTAGTGAGCAGGTTGTTAACCTGACATAGGGTCTACCTAGATTTGATCCCTAGTATCCTATTTGACCCCCTGATCTTTGCAAGGAGGGATTTCTAAGTAAAGAAGTCTGAAGCTCAGAACATGAATGGGTATGACAAAAACCAAGCCAAAATAAACCAAAATATGTAAGATCTCATTAAGTTATTTCTCTGGTTTTATCTATTTTGTTTCATCTACAAATAGTTCTGATAATATGTTTGATCTATTTTTTTTGGTTTTTCAGGCCACACACATTTGATGCTCAGGGGTTACTCCTGGCAAAGGCTCAGAAATTGCCCCTGGCTTGGGGGGATCATATGGGACGCCGGGGGATCGAACCGCAGTCCTGATCCTTGGCTAGCGCTTGCAAGGCAGACACCTTACCTCTAGCTCGCCTCGCCAGCCCCTGATCTTTTCAGTTTTTATTATTTTAAAAATTCTTATAAGTATGTAAGAAAAATATTCAAAACAATGTAAATAATGCTAGTAATAATTCAAAATACTGAAATAATATTCCAGATTTATTTTGAATACCTTTTTGAAGATTTGTGCTCGCATATTATAGCTACATTAATTTCATGCATGTTGTCAACATTCAACCATGTTTTACTAGTCTTCAAAAGTGAAATATAACCTTCATTTATCATTTCTATAATTGCCTCATTGAATTTAGAACATAGTGAGAAATATTTTTTAGACTTTAGAATGAAACTTAGTAGTATTTTCCTTTTTAAATAACTTGATTGTTAACCATAAACATCATTTCATTGTTTTATAGTGATGCCTAAGTAATTTATGAAGATAATTAAAGAAGTACTTTAATTTTCTTTACATCCTTAAACATACTTTTTTTTCATTCTAGATTAAGTTTAATGGAAGCATTTGCATTCATTTTTTTTTACTGATTGGAGTCTGTTTGCAAGCAAATGGCATTGTAATATATACTAACGTATTTTCAACATTTCCCCTCTTTTTGATATATTAAAACACTTTAAGTAAGATACCATCTTCTAAAGAATATTAGAAACAATGATTCTTTTTACCCTTCTGGTTCTATAATAGGTTAAAGATATTGAATATAGAAATTAATTTTCTAGGCCTGAAAGCAAAACATAAAAATAATAATTGAGGGGCCGTAGCGATAGTACAGCAGTAGGGCATTTGCTTTGAATGCAGCCCATCTAGGATGGACCTCGGTTTGATCGCCCGGCATCCCATATGTTTCCCCAAGCAGGAGCAATTTCTGAGTGCATAGCCAGGAGTGACCCCTGAGTGTCACAGGGTGTGGCCCAAAAAGAAAAAAATAATATAAATATTCAAACATCTAAAATTATTTGTATTTGTCATTTGCTAGACTAGATTTTTAAATATATAGACTTTTTTCAGATATATGTATATTTATGTTTGTGCTCAATTCCTCAGAGTAGTTTTTGTTTTGGTTTTGGTTTTGGTTTTTGGGTCACATCCGGTAGCGCTCAAGGGTTACTCCTGGCTCTAAGCTCAGAAATCACTCCTGGCCGGCAAGGGGGACAATATGGAATGCAGAGATTCAAATCACCATCCTTCTTCATGCAAGGCAAACACCCTACCTCCATGCTATCTCTCTGGCCCCCTCAGAATAGTTTTAATCCTAATATATGGACCTATTAAATAGTTATTATATTAAGTAATGTCCTTATAGTTTTTGTTTAATTAGTGAGTTTGTATATTCTTAAGTGCATCCTATCCTTAAGTAAAATATTTTTCCTAAACTATATACTATGATTATTCCTTCTAATTTATATTAAATAAAGCACATTAATAATTTATTTTTTAATTTAATTTATTTTTGTTTTATTTGTGATCACACTGGTTCTTCTGTCAAAGATCAGTACTAACAGGGCTCAAGCTTGTATTGGGGATCATACCCAGGTCATGAACCAGGCATGCTATTTGCAACCAAAAAGTCCTACATGCTATAATATCACCTCAGTCCCATAAAGATTTTGAAAAGAACTAGGGTAAATATTATAATATCCTGATTTGAAATCACTGAGTATAATTTTCTACTCTATCTAAACTGTAGAACAGAATACGGTTCACATATTCAACGGAAGTCAAAATGAAGTCAAAATATGTAATAAATGTCTCTAGGTCAAAGACTCTAGTACAAAGAAATGAGTCTGATTATAAATGATCAACAAGACTCTTCTTACTGACTTAAAGAGTTTTACTTTCTGTTTCATATGTGTTTCTGATTTTTCCTTATAATACACTGTGATCGTCACCATTTCATGTACTTTTGTTTTTCACTGCATTTGGTAATTTACTAGTCTGTTAATGTACCACTTAATGCATGCTTTCCTTTTCTTCTTAACAATAAGCAGAGGCTTTCTGTGCAAATGGAAAATCATAGTGGTGTTACTTCCATTGTATCACATTTTTAAGCTAAGAATTTTTTATATAATATGATAATTTACTAGGAACTTTAAAGAAATTAAATGTTATATGCACCCACATTAATATTCAAGCATTTGATTTTTGTTATTTTTGATGTTACATTCAAACGTTTCATAGTGCTCTATAATTCCCTGATCGGTAGCTCAAAAAAAAAAAACTGATTAAAAGATGATGAAAGTATAGCAAATGTTTTTGAGAAAATGTTATGATGACCCAGAGAAGAGAAATTTTTTAGAGTATGAACTAGAAAGTAAATCTGGTAAAAGTTGTGAGGGAATATAATTCATTTTTAAAGTATTGTTCTTCAGTAACTAATCTGAAAAAAATGTCTTAAGTTTAGCAATGTTTATTTAATACATTGACTTGGAAAATCAAATTAGAACATCAGCAATAGAAAATTCAATTGATAAAAATTAGATTTAAAGCAAGACTTAGCCCGCGTGCTGATAAGGGACTGAGCTCCCCAGGTAACCCTGCACCCACCTCAGACCCCGCCGGCTGCACCTGCCCTGGAACCGAGGCCCCGGACCCTCAGGACGGCCCAGAGTCAGTGGGGAAGCGAACACCCAGGGCACTCCCTGCTCGCACCCCAGATCCACACGCCAGCCCAGACACAGGTAAAGAAGCAACCACCCCTGAGTGTCCCCTGCGGGCAATCCACCCACGCACCAGACACGTGCAGACATGGCACAGGCGGGGATCTGTGGAACAGAGGGGAGCGTGGGACCGCTCCCCTGATCTTTGGGTGGGCTACAGCAGTCTATCCCCCCCTGAGCCCAGGAGTGGACCTCAAACTCCAGTGGCCAAGGGAAGCTGCCGGAATCTGACGGAATTTCTTTGGCTGAGACCAGGAGGGGCGGAGCTCGCTGACTCCCACACAGGGGTAAGAGGGCAGGAACCTAGGCTCCACAGCACCCACCAACATTGTGGCCAGGAGCAGAACTGCACCAGCTGGCAGGAATAAGCAGAGGGAATTGACCAGGCCCACTGAAGGAAGAGGCAGTGCCGACTCTCAGGTAGGGGGGCCGGGTGAAAGAGCTAGGCTCAACAGCGCTCCCCACCACTGTGGCCAGGAGCAGAACTGCAATAGCTGACATAAAAAGGGAAGAACAACTGATCTGGCCCTACCAGAGAACACTCGAGGAGCCAAACCTCAGCGACCTCACCCAACAGACCCCTCTAGAACCACGCTCAGGGAGGGGAGCCATCCCCAAGCCACAAGGGGCCAAAACAGGCTAAATTAGGGAAGTATCTGCACTCCAAGACAGGCCAATAAATGCAAAGAAATATGGGTAAATCAAGGATAACCCTAACATCTGTAGATAAGGAGAAAAATCCTGGCAAGTTTCAAGTCCACCAAAATGCACAGATCCATGGGAAGGAGACCTAAAAGCAGCCATGAGAAAGTAAATGCAAGAATTGATAAAGGGAATGAAAGAAACACAAGCCGCCGAGTATAAAAAAATCTATGGATGAACAAATCAGCCAAATTAGAGAAAAAATGTTAAAAAAAACATGAGAGATTCCATACAAAAGGAATTGAAGGAATTAACAGACAACATAACAAGCCTTAAGAACAGAAACAGAATTCGAGAAGCACATTGAAGAACTCGAAGGAAAACTGAAAACAAAAAACGACCAAGAAACCAACAAAGAAATAAAAGTCAAAGCACTGGAAGGGAAAGTCCAGTATCTAATGAACAAGGACAAAAGAAATAACTTAAGAATTGTGGGTATACAAGAAGGGGAGGATATAGGGAAAGGGGAAGAATAGAGAAATAATAGCAGAGAACTGTCCAACACTCTGGAAAGAAACTTCAGTGCAAATCCAGAAAGTGAAGAGAGTCTCTAATAAAATAGACCCTAATAAACCAACACCAAGAAATATAGTAATCCAAATGGCAAAAAAAAACAAAGAGAAAGATGATCGCCTTAAAGCAATAAGGGAGAAAAATATACTCAAGTACAAAGAAAGGGACATAAGAAACAAACCAGATCTCCCATTTGAAATAATTCAAGCAAGAAGACAGTGGAACATCATATTTAAATGCCTGAATGAAAGAAATTTCCAACCTAGGGTTCAATATCCAGCAAAACTCTCATTCATATGGGAGGGCAGACTAAAAATATTCTCAAACAAAAATGATCTTGCATTATTTGTGCAAACAAAACTGATCCTCTACGACCTACTCAGAGATGAACTACACAATCCAAACCCCCGATAGTAACAATAACCACCCTACACAACACAACTGCACAACAGTCCTCTCTGTAAATAATTTCCCTAAATGTTAACAGTCTAAACTCTCTCATTAAGAGGCACATAGTAGAGAACTGGATTAGAAAACATACACCAGACTTCTGCTGCCTGCAAGAAACACAGCAACAACTACAGGACAAACACAGACTTAGAATAAAAAAATGGAAATTATATTCAGGCTAATAGAAAACATAAAAGAGCAGGGACAGCCATTCTTATATCATACCAAATTCCATTCAACTTCAAAAAATTATCAGGGACAAAGAGGGACACAACTTACTGATTAGGGGAACACTAGATCAAGAAGTACTAACCCTGGTCAATATTTATGCACCTAATATAGAGCCAGCAAAATATGTGAGGCAACTGCTTGCAAACCTGGAGAAACACATGAAGGGAAATATGATAATCGTAGGAGATCTCAATACTCCACTATCATCATTGGACAGATCCACCAAACAGAAAAACAGCAAAGACATAAGAGCCCTAAAAGAAAAATTAGAAGATCTAGGGCTAATAGACTTTTATAGGACCCTCCATCTCCAAAAAACAGAGTACATATTTTTCTCAAGCCCACATGGAACCTTCCCCAGAATAGAACATGTCCTATGATACAAACCTATATAAGATCACAAAAGTAAGGATCATTAGAAGCACCCTATCAGATCACTATGCAACAGAGGTCAAAATTGACTACAAGAAGAAGCAATGGAGAAAAACTGACACCTGGATATAAAACAACATGCTGCTCAACAACAGCTGATCAAAGAGCAAATCATGGAGGAAATAAAAAGATTCCTTGAGACAAATGATATAGAAAAAACAACCTGTCAAAATCTGTGGAGCACAGCAAAAGCAGTAATTAGGGGGAAACTCATAGCAATACAGGCCTATGTCAAGAAACAGGAAAATGACAAAACCAACAGTTTAAAGGATCACCTCAAGGAATTGGAACAATAACAGCAAAGAAATCCAACCACAAACAGAAGGCAAGAAATAATAAAAACCAGAACTGAAATAAACAACATAGAAACAAAGAAAACAATACAAAAAAAAATCAATGAGACCAGGAGTTGGTTTTTTGAAAAAATAAACAAGATAGACAAACCACTGGCAAAACTCACCAAAAAAAAGAGAGAAAACACCCAAATCAGTAGGAACACAAATGAAAGGTGAGAGAGTACAACAGAACCCCAAGGAATACAACATATTATGAGATCCTATTCTGAACAACTATACACAGTTAGGCTAGAGAACCCAGTAGAAATTGACAGATTCCTGGAAAAATACCATCTTTTGAGACTGGATAGGGAAGACCTAGAAAGCCTAAACAGACCAATCACTTCAGATGAAATTGAAGATGTAATTAAGAAAGTTCCTAAGAACAAAAGTCCAGGTCCAGATGGATTTACAGGTGAATTCTATCAAACATTCCGAGAAGACTTACTACCACTTTTCCACAGGCTCTTCCAAACCATGGAAGAAACAGGAATCCTACCCAACCCCTTTATGAGGCTAATATAACACTCATTCCCAAAGATGGCAAATACATCACCAAGAAAGAAAACTACAGACCAATCTCCCTAATGAACATAGATGCAAAGATTTTAAACAAAATTTTAGCACACCTCATCCCTGGCAAGAAAAAGCAACCAACTCCCCTGGTGACTCAAGCTGTGCAGCCCTCCTTACCAACTCTACCTAGCGTGAATTGTTACTTAAAACCAGACACAGCTCTAAAAGTATCCCCAAAGCAAGAACTCTTCCCAAGACCTCCCTGCCGCAAAACTTTTGCCAAACTCAAGAAGTTCAGGGTGTGTTATATAAAGGCACCTGGGAAACCACACACCACAAGAAAATCTCAAAAGATAATGGGGAAACCTATACTTGCATCATAAGTATAGTCCTGTACTGCACTATATCTTTACCTGCTTTTCCCCAATTGTAAGATAGTCCATAGCATCATTTTGTTCCTTTAATTACTTTGTTACTTCATTTTCTTAAAATCTTTGTTCCTTTTATATATATGTGTATGTGTGTGTGTGTGTGTGTGTGTGTTAGCACATATATTTTTATTTCTATTGTTATCTTTTTTGTGTTTGTGACCTAGTTCCGTTTTTTCTTTTTCCACCCCCGAATGTACCAGCAATATAATGTAGCACCATTTCCCCCTGCAAAGACACACTAAAAGAGGGGGAAATCTTATGTATAAAAACGAGCTCTTATCTACTAAGGATAAGAACTCATACTTGTTTACAATACAGGGACATCTCATATGTCATGTGGACCCAACTTAGACCCCAGGTGATTAGACACCATCCGTCCAGCCTTGAACCCTGGATCCCACATAGAAAAGACACATATCTTCATGACAGTTACAGGAAACAAATCCCATCCAGGACATCCTTAATACTGCTCGGACACCAACAAGTGCCAGCTCTAATATGATATCCTGACAAAGAGGAAAATGGGAACAACTTGACCTAAGAGCAGGTTAATCTACCCCTCCAGCTGACAATAATACAAAATCAGAAGACTTATCACCCTTTGGTCTCTCCAAAAGGCAAGATCGTGTTTTACAGATAACTGGCTGATAGAACCATGACTGGACTGTATGTATCCTGTGACCAATAAAAAATGTCCTAGTCTAGGGTTTAAGCTACGACCTGCACAACAACCATGATCTCCAGTTCCAAGGGTTCTTCTGAGACTATTGCAATGGATTTGGTCTTCTGGAAACATGACAAAAGACGCTATCCTAGGCTCCATCCTAGGATCAGCGCAAAGACCAAGACCACCAACCACAGAAGAAAAATTAAAATGACACTGAGGGAACAGATCTTCTAAAACCACAAAGAAAGGCTTCATCATAAGTTTCACCTTTTGACCTGTGCAGATACTGAGATATCTAGATACAGAGATCTGATTTTATCACCCAGGACAGAGCAGAAGTTTTCCAAACACCATGAAAGCACGAGGGGAGAGTAAATGAACCTAATCGGAGTCTATAGTTAATCCCATGACAATATACTCCAAGGGTGGAGAAATCCTGTATCTCTTAGGCCAAGGGAATTCCTTTCTGAATGACCCCAATATTTACTGTGCCTGTTCAGGAGGGGAAAAAAAAAGCATAAAACGATATTTTCTTTTTTTTTTCTTTTTTTAATCTATCTAGGTTTTGTTGATTTCTTCATTTTAGTATGGTTATTGAAGTTGTCTCCATTTATATTAATTTTTTTCTTTTTTTTCTTCCGTTCTTTTCTTTCTTTAGGTGCTTCATGCTTTTTATCTCAAGACCATGGCTTTTATGTGGTGCTTATCTTTATTGTTGGAGTGCCACGGGATATTTTATTTGACACTTCTTTGAGTAATGTTGGGGTGTTTCACCTTCTTTCTCCCCTTCCTCTCTCAAACCGATGAGAGTCTCTAGAATGACTCCGCACCTTTTCGGCATATTTAATTTTTACCCCAGTTTTTCATTTTTCTCTTCTTTAAACAAAACCACATAACTTGAACTACCTAGTCCCACCTCCCAATTAGAGGAGGGAACTAGGGAGGTACTAAGACCAAACCAGGCATAGGATCACTAAATAGTAAGCTAGGCTCAGAGGAGACCACATATTCTAGCAGCCCCGGGGGTAAGGAAGGAGGATATGGGACGTAGGATTGGAATAGAGGTGTAGGGAGTATAATTCAGTGATGGGAATCCCCCTGATATTATGTTAATATGTACCTAAAATATTATTGTCAACAATATGTAAGCCACTATGATCAAAATAAAAATTATAAAAAATGCAAGACAATATATTTTCAAAATAAATATTTGTTTGTACACTTAATCTAATTCTCAGTTAGATTCCTCAAATTTGAATACATATGTAACTTCTCATTCTAGTATCTCAAAATTATCCTATTGTTGCAGGTCCAATTATTTGTATAAATATATTTTAGAAATAAAGAAAAGCTAAGCCAGAGTGACAGTACATCAGATAGGGCATTTGCCTAGACCACTGCCTATCTGAATTTGATCCCCTTTATTCCACATGGTCCCCTAAGCCTGCCAAGAGTAAGCCTTGAACACATCCCATTGTAGCGCAAAACTAGTGTCAGGTTAACCCAGGAAAAATATCTAGCACCATATCAAAACAGAGTCGGCTAAAAATAAAAAGAAGTACCATGTTTCCTGTACTATCTCTCTAAGATAATTCAAGATCTTTTAATCACAACTTAAATATATACATAAGTGTAGTTATTGCTTTATGATGGGGAGAACTTTAATATTTACTTCATATAGTAATAATTTTAGATTCTTAATTTGATTATAAAGATTAAGAAGTTTAACTTGGAATTTTCACTTCTGGAGAAGCCTGTATTCTCTGTTGAGCAATTATTCCTTTAATTCACTCCCTCACATTGTGACTTTAAATTTTGTTCAATAAAAACCATTAGTCCTCACTAATAAAGAAAAAAAAAAAGAAAATGAAAAAAAGAAAAGAGAGTAAGAAAGAAAGGAAAAGAAAGAAAAGGACAGAAAGAATGAATGAAAGAAAAAATAAAGAAAAAGAATAAAAAAGAGAAGATAAAAGCACAATAGGAAGCTAATTTGTGAAAATTATTGTATCACCAATGAGGGTATTAATAAAATGGCAGAAGGTTTAGTAAGATCTTGTAATACATCCATTCTGTTAAATTGAAGTGTTTCTTGAAGTGTACTACAGATTGAAGTTTACTACAGATTTTAATGGCATATAGTACGCTGCAGGGCTTCCTGGAAGAAGACTCAGTCTGAATATGGTGACTGATTTATGGGCTTGGTTACATCTGCCAAGATTTTCAGGAAGAAGGAAGGTATGGGTGTGGTTGATCACACTCACTTAAAAAAACATAAAATTGTTCTGCCCCGGTGTCATAAACCTTTACAAAAATTCAGCCCACCAGAGGTATCCTTAGATTTTCTTGGAGGGGAGAACTGCAAGATCCCCCACGGGGGTTCCTCAAAAGGCCCGCTGTGGATGCCTTTTTCCCCTGCATGGATGGTTGAGGAATTTCTGAAGAGATGCTTGGCATTATCTCAGGCAAAGTTGTGGCCTCTATCAAATAATTTGGCTCAGAAATTCCAGCACCAAAGACTACTAAGAAAACCCTTTTCTGAATATATATAATCCTAAAAGTTCAGACAATGTTTTTGTCTTATTCAAATATGTCCTTGCAGCTGAAGTTTCTGGTATAAAAGGGTGAAATTGACTCTGCTCAGAAAATAGGAAAACACATTTCAGGAGATTTGGTCTCTTCCTGTGCTTGACCCCCAAAACAATGGAGCCCCGCTAAGAAAGATCAAGTTTCTAATTATTTCTTACCTCCTCTTAATCCTTGTTTTGCAATTGAGGTTGGTTGTTAAAAAGCTGCCCTGAGGTGTTACCTTTTCTTTTGCAATTAACCTTGCCTTTTTATTGTAAATATCCTTCTCTGCACCTGGGAATGACTTACCCCTATAAAAACCCCTGTTTGGAAAATAAACTTGTTGCTCTCCTGCCCAGAAGATGTGTTGAGCTCACATACTCTGTGTGGTATCTTTTATTTCATATTTATTTCATATTTCTCCATACGCTGGCCTGGGCAACCCACTCTCCCTGAAGTGAAATCACCGAATTCCCATTGGCGCTGCAAGACAGAAGCCACTTGCAGCAATGTTCTGGTAATATCAGCCCAATAACCAGAGTAACTGAAGTATGGTCAGATCATCATCCTCACAGTTAATCCTAAAGAGTCAGTGATGAGGCAGACCATCTAGAAAATGGTGGTTCTTTTTTTTTTTCTAAGATGTCCCTGTATATAATGAACTATATAATCTTTATTTAAGTACCATATATAAGCATGATTGTAGTTGGGTTTCAGTGATGGAATCACCAAGCATGGCATAGGCAGGGAAGGTACTTGGCCCATCCTCTCGTCCCAAAATGGCCAGATTTCTTCTGCATGGGTCAGTGTAGCCATAATCTTTCACAGTTTGATTAACATTATATTTCAGAAAATAGTGAATCTATGGAGCTGGCCTGGTTTGAACATCTTGACTTTTAAATTTATGCCTTAAAAAAAAACTAAAATCTTTGCAAAGTATGAGTGATCAAATATTCATAGCAGAATTATGGTGTGCATCTTTTATTTGACAGATAAGTTTCCTGCTAATTTTATTTAAATCTAATTAAATAAAATTATGGAAAGCTCCATAAATATGGCTCTTTAGTCATCTACTCACAGATAAGGCAACAAGATATAATCTTCTCTTCTTCAGTTTCTTCGTCAGTTAAACCAATCAGATAATTTACTTTCCTTTAACTTTGAGTTGTTATGTAGCAATTTAAATTGTCACAATGATTCAGTTCCTGCAGAGTAGATTCAAGTTTCAAGATATGTGAAGAAGTTGGAGAAAGTTCCCCAACTTTAAACTATATTACAAAACAATAGTTATCAAAACAGCATGATATTGAAATAAAGACAGACCCTCAGATCAGTGGAATAGACTTAAGTATTTGGAGAATGTTCCCAGACATACTGTCAACTAATTTCTGATAAAGGAGCAAGAAATCCTAAATGGAGCAAAGAAAGCCTATACAATAAGTGGTCTTGGCATAACTGGTTAGCTACTTGCAATAAAGCAAACTTAGACCTTCAGCTAACACCGTGCATGAAGGTAAAATCCAAATGATTGAAGACCTAGATATCAGACCTGAAACCATAGTGTATATAGAACAATATGTAGGTAAAAAAACTCCATGACATTGAGACTAAAGGCATCTTTAAGGAGGAAACAACACTCTCCAAACAAGTGGAAACAGAAATAAACAGATGGGACTATATTAAACTGAGAAGCTTCTTCACCTCAAAGGAAATAGTGTCCAAGATATAAAAGCCACCCACTGTGTGGGAGAAACTATTCAGCCAATACCCATCAGGTGAGGGGCTAATATCCAAAATATACAAGGCACTGACAGAACAAGAAAAAAAATCATCTAACCCCATCAAAAAATGGGGAGAAGAAATTAAGACACTTCGACAAAAATGAAATACTAATGGCTAAAAGAACATGAAAAAATGCTTCACATAATTAATCATAAGGGAGATGCAAATCAAAATAACTGTGAGGTACCATCTCATACTGCAGAGATTGGAGTACATCACAAAGAATGAGAACAAGCAGTGCTGGCGAGGATGTGGAGAGAAAGGAACTATTATTCACTCCTGGTGTGAATGCCATTTAGTCCAACCTTTATGAAAAGCAATATGGAGATAACTCCAAAAGTTGAACGTTGAGCTCCCATACGATCCAGCTATACCACACCTAGGATATACCCTTGGAACACAAAAATACAATACAAAAATCCCTTCATCACACCTATATTCATTGCAGTGCTGTTCACTTAGCCAGACTCTAGAAATAGCCTAGATGTCCCTCAATAGATGAATGGCTAATTAAACTGTGGTACATATACACAATGAAATATTATACAGATATCAGAAGGGATGAAGTCATGAAATTTTCCTATACATGGATGTATATGTAATCTATTATGCTGAGTGAAATAAGTCAGAGGGAGAGAGATAGACACAGAATGGTCTCACTCATCTATGGATTTTGAGAAAAATAAAATATATTTGTGCAATGATTCTCAGAGACAAAAGAGAGGAGGACTGGAATGTCCAGCTCACAAATTGAAACCCACCACAAAGAATGATGGGTGCAGTTCGAGAAATAATTATACTGAGAAACATCATAACAAAATATGACTGAATTAGGGAAGTAGAATACCTGTCTAGAGCACAGGCTGGTGTGGGGTGGGGAGGAGGGACACTTGGGACATTGGTGATGGTAATGTTGCAATGGTGAAGGTTGTTTTTTAAATATATATATATATATATATATATATATATATATATATATATACACACACATATACACATATGTATATATATGGTTATATATACACCTCTAAATATCAATGTCCTACATATTCTGATTGATTCAATTAACACTCAAATATACTACAATAAAAATATAGATGCTTTTTCTGGGCAGGGGTATTGGGCCATATCTGGCCTCACTTCTTGTTACTTCTGGTAACTCCTGGTTCTGTGCTCAGAAATCACTCCTGTCAGGATTGCTCTCTGGATCACATGGGATTCTGGGGATCAAACCCAGGTCCATCCCAGATCAGCCTCATGCAAGGCCCTACTGCTGCATTGTATCATAAAAAAAAAAGATATGTGAAAAATGACATTATCCACCAACTAGTGTTATCACTAACTTTATGCTCATTTAACTGTTGCTTTTATCCACACAATTCATAGCCATTGTAATATAGTTAAATTTGCATAGAAAGTGAAAAGATCTCTTCAATGAGTTTATAATCTTTCTGAAGTGGGGCCTGAGAGATAGAATGGAGGTAAGGCATTTGCCTTGCATGCAGAAGGATGCTGGTTCGAATCCTGGCATCCCATATAGTCCCCCAAAGCTTCCAGCAGCAATTTGTGAGAGTAGAGCCAGGAGTAACCCCTGAGCAAAACAAATAAACAAAATCTTTCTGAAGACTTCCTTTGTTGCTTTCCCAGAATATGTCTTAATATCGAAGTTGCTGGTGATGTTGGAATCTAGGTAAGTTTGTAATCAGGAGCTTATAGATTCCAACCATGCACCAGAATCTTAGGGGATGATAATCCTCTAGCTTTTAATTTTTTCAAATATCAAAACTATATTCTATGAGTTGTCTTACATTATGTATTATAATATTTTATTGATTGATGTGTCTTAATTTATTGTTTGTATCCACTGTGATTTTTTATTGATTAGTTTCAAAGTATCACTCAAGTCTATCTGTTTTATTTTAAGACATGTTAGCTTATAAATAAATATAATCAAAATTGTAGAAAAATCACTGCTTTTCTGTGTGACAAAAATAAGTTGCTCAAATCTGTACCCTACTAATATAGGTAGTTAAAATTCCATGTCTTTAGATTTTGTTTTCTAATTGATAGTTTATCAGTTACAAATACTTTAATACTTTAGAAATTTCATACTGATACCAGTAGAAGAGCTCTCAAATAATCATATTTATTGTAAAACAAATAAATGCATTTAATTATTTCTCTTGAAATATCTTTTGAAAATCTATTTGAGATAACTGGGATTTTATTTAAATTCTAGTTGCTTTAGTATCAACTTAATTCCCTATATTGTTAGAGATGTTCTGAATAATTATAGGAGAATCATAGCAGAGAGCTGAGGTAAGTCTTTACATAGTCCTCAACATGGAACTATCACCTGCTTCAAAGCTTTGGACATATTTCTTTATAAGTCTGATCAAAAAAAATAATATTCATGAGTACAAATAAGCTTATCCTCTGCTTACTTGCTTTCCATTTGCTTTATTTCCTTTTCTTTTCGTTCTTAAAGTTTCTGTCATATTTTTCATATTTTTCTCTCCTTTTAGTCTGCTTTTTTATTTTTCCTGACGAGTAAAGAAGCACAGGCTTATCAATTAAATAATAAAACTATGAAACTTGTAGAAAAACTAATCTGTATAGCTATTTTTGTCCTTTTGTGTAACCACTTGATTATAACCCAAAATATGAACAAAATTAAAATAATTGCAGGTGAATATATATATTATTTTAAAAAAGGGAAATATATTCTAATAGTAGTTAAATAGATATACTTATAAAATTCAAAATATTTTGTTTGTTTGCTTGTTTTTAGGCCAAGACTGGAGACACTAAGGGTTACTCTGGCTTTCCACTCAAAAATCACTCCAAGAAGTACCCGGGACCATATAGGATGTCAGGGATAAAACCCAGGTTGGTTACATACAAGAAAAAAATCCCTATGCACTATGCTATCATCTCCCAACCCTGGAATCAATTTTTACCTGGTCTTTATACACACTTATGATAAAAGTGTATTTTCTTAGTTTACAAAGTAAAATTTGTTTTTAATTGCTTTCTAGTTTTACTTACTTTCAATTTTTATTTTTTCAGTAATAACACAACATGAATCCCACTTTATAGCACAAATTTAGATTTAGTACATTACTACTGATGGTAAAAAGGGAAATATGTACTATATTTTTCTTTCTATAAGACACACCTAACACATAGATTTTTAGATGCTCTCCTCTTCTGCACTCAGACTTCAGCTGCAGGCAGAATTCACTCCATAGGATGCATTGGGGAGGGACGGGTGCGACTCATGGTAAGAAAAATATGGTATTACACATATAATGATCAAGTCATTTGGATTTGAGAATTGTAAATGCATATTCATGTGTGTGTTTGTCTTTGTGTGTGTCTGTGTGTGAAAGGAAATAGAAAAACCTGGAAAGGTAAAGGACTAAAACTACTCTTTAAAAGTAGGGCCATAGAATTATCTGATTTATTATTTTTCAAATGTATTGTTTTCTAAGCATTCAAAAATAAATTTATCTCAATAAGTACTATGGGTTATTGCTATTATAAAAATAATTATTGACATCAAACAAAATTTGCAAAAGTATATACAAAGCTTATCACTAACCATTATCCAATATGCATATGAAATATTCAAAATATCTTTTCCATAAAATATAAAGGAGAGGAGACAAGTTACAAGTATTTAAAATGAAATAATTTTCAAATTTTACTGTTTTTACCACTTTATCTTGCAGGAATGGTTAAATAAAGAGGGAATGAGTATATTTCAAGTTTATTATGAACTTGATTACATTCATTTAAGAAAGCATGTTTTATTTATTTAAAATGTCTTGTGAACACCCGTTGTACTAAGTTGCTTCCTTTAGATCAAATAAAAACTTGAAAATGAAGAGTAATGGCTTGTCTAGCACTTATATTTGAATAAATTTGTTTTATTTCTTACATTTTTTAATAAAATTAGCCTGTATGTAATTGAGGCAATTACTCTAGCTTATCAAAAAGAACAACTTCATAAACTTCTTAAATTTTACACAATACCAGCTAAGCATACTATATACAGATCTTTTATAAAAATGTTCAAGTAGACATTCTAATTTATGCAATTTTATTTATTCATTTAATTATTTTACTTTATACATTATTGGGTCATATAAATAGAAGTTCTTATTTTTATATAGTGCTTACTTTGCTTTTAATTATTTATAAATTAGTTAGTATAGAGCCTCAATAAATAATATAGAAATTAAGATATTTTCCTTTTTACATGAATGACCTGGTTTCACTACCTAGCAATGCCTATACTTCCTTAGCACTGTCAGGAGTGACCCTAAATACAGATCCAGGAATCAGCTCTGATCACTGACAAATATGGAGGAAAAAAATAAAAGAAACTAAATTTGACTTTTATGTACACTAAATCATATAATATAAATCATTTCATATACTTGGTTTAAAGTAAATAGAAAACACTTTGTGGTATATATGAGTTACATCCTAATAATATATATATATATATATATATATATATATATATATATTAGAATGATAAAGTCAAGAGAATGTTTTGTAACAATGAAAATTTAATTCAGTGATAATTTTTCAGGAATTTTATATTTTGCTGATGCTAGGATAGTTTTTAAACATTTTAATTAGTATATTTACTGAAAATCTATTTCTTCTCAAATGATTGTTTTATGCAACATTGAAAGATTAATATGTGATAATTAAAATTATCATGTTTTTATTATGTGCCCTCAAAAGCAAGTTACTGAACTCTTTTTAATACATACATAATGTTCCTAGTTGAAAATTCGTATGATGTCAATAATTGTTTCATAATAGCACTGACCCATACTATTCATAGAGATAAATTTATTTTTGAAGATCTAGCTATCTATCAATTAATCAAATTTGCTTAGGAGTACCTGATTCTTTCAGTTTATCTTTAGTAATACTATATACATTTCTTTTCTTTTATTATTATTATTTTTTTTTTTTTTTTGGAATTTGAGCCACACTAATGACTCTTGGGGGTTACTCATGGCTCTGCGTTCAGAAATGGCTCCTGGCTCAGGGGACCATATGGAATGCTGGTGATCGAACCCAGGTCTGTCCTGGGTCAGCCGTGTATAAGGCAAACATCCTACCACTGTGCTATATCTCCTGCCCCATACATACATTTCTTACAAAATCAAGGACTATTTCACAATATTTTCAGGAATATGTCTTAGTGATTCTTTTATAATTCAATTATATGCTTGACTTTCCATTAGGGAATGTTAAGTTAAAAACCTCAATGAGCTATCATCTTCAACCAGTGAGGATGGCAAATATCAAAAATATGGAAAAAAATATCGGGCTTATGGGAAAGCTATGTAAAAGAAAAAATCATTTAGTGGGCTATGGTGAAATGTCATCTAGGTTAGCCTATATAGAGAACACTTCATAGAAACCAGCCCCCTCCAGAAAAATAGAGATCTTCTGCTTTAAAATCTCTCTTTGAAACTGAAGTCCTTGACATATATATTCCAAACACGAAATATTTCTCTCAAAAATAGATGCATGCATGTTTGGTTATTGCAGCACTTA
This sequence comes from Suncus etruscus, assembly GCF_024139225.1. Classification (NCBI taxonomy): domain Eukaryota; kingdom Metazoa; phylum Chordata; class Mammalia; order Eulipotyphla; family Soricidae; genus Suncus; species Suncus etruscus. The sequence continues at coordinate 73,835,117 of NC_064849.1, read as the reverse complement.
GTACAATAGCTAGGGCACAGAAAAAAAAAAAACTAAAGGTCCAATAATAGAAGAATGAATAAAAGTTGATGGTATATATAGAATATTATTCAGCTCTAGAAAATTGAAATAATATAGTTCTTGCATGGCTAAAACTGAAAATTATAGTATCAGATAAAAAATAACGATGAAATACCATCTCACACCACAGAGACTGGCACACATCACAAAGAATGAGAACAATCAGTGCTGACAGGGATGTAGAGAGAAAGGAACACTTATTTACTGCTGGTGGGAATGCTGTCTAGTCCAACCTCTATGGAAAGCGATATGGAGATTCCTTCAAAAACTAGAAATTGAGCTCCCATATGATCCAACTATACCACTCCTAGGAATATACCCTAGGAACTCAAGAATACAATACAAAAACACCTTCTTCACACCTATGTTTATTGCAGCACTATCATAATAGCCAGGCTCTGGAAACAACCAAAATGCCCTTTACCAGATGATTGGCTAAAGAAACTGTGGTACATATACACAATGAAATATTATGCAGCCGTCAGGAGAGATGAAGTCATGAAATTTTCCTATTCATAGATGTACATGGAGTCTATTATGCTGAGTGAAATAAGTCAGATGGAGAGAGAGATGCAGAATAGTCTCACTCATCTATGGGTTTTAAGAAAAATAAAAGTCATTTTTTCAACAATCCTCAGAGACAATGAGGGGAGGGCTAGAACTTCCAGCTTACTTCATGATGCTCACCACAAAGAGTGGTGAGTGCAGTTATAGAAATAACTACACTGAGAACTACCATAATCATGTGAATGAATGAGGGAACTGGAAAGCCTGTCTGGAGTACAGGTGGGGGTGGGGTGGGATGGAGGGAGATTTGGGACATTGGTGGTGGGAATGTTGTACTGGTGAAGGGGGGGGGTGTTCTTTACATGACTAAAACCTAATCACAATTATATTTGTAATCAAGATGTTTAAATAAATAAAAAATAAACTAAAAAATAACAGATGAGCTAACTCATTCTTGGAATATAGATATACAAAATAAGGAAACAGACAGTATCAAACAATAACAAAATATGATATTGTCTTCCAAATATTATTGACATTTATTGAATGTGGGTTAATCATAACAGATCAACATAAATGCATAGTGTAGAATCCAGAGGACTTTGATTTTGGTGGGTGCAGTAACTTTAAACATGAATTCTATAAGCATAAATATTATATTCTAACCTTATTATAAAAACTAGAACAAAATGTTAATATATTATATAAAATATTTGTGATAATTATATGGATCAAAATATTTAGCATCTAAAATTTGAAATCATAATTTCTACCTTTCTGTAGAGCAGAACAACAACATTATTGAAGAGGTAAACTGATATTACTAACTTGGGGGTTAATATTATCAAATTGACTATTAACGATTGATTTCATAATTTAAACATTTTTATTAATTAAAAACAAAAACCATAAGGTGTCATTAAATTTGAAGGAGACTTTTTCATGTGAAGTGGTGGGCTATAGGAACTGCTAATTGTGTTCAGAGATTCTGTGCACAGGGATCTGATCTGGTAGTTCTTTGAAAAACATGAATTCTTGGGAATCATTTGCACAAATTTCACATCTGAATGAAATTCTTCACTCATATTTTACATGTAGGATAATGATATAAAATAAATTTTACTTCCTTATGTAATTAATAAAATTTGAATTTATATCTCTTATTATCCCAAATAGAAATTTATAGATTTAATGGCAAAATATTTTCTTTTTTTCTTTTTTTTTTAATTTTATTTAAACAAGTTTATTACATAATGATTGTGTTTGGGTTTCAGTCATGTAAATAACACCACCCATCACCATTGCAACATTCCCATCACCAATGTCTCAAATCTCCCTCCTCCCCACCCGACCCCTGCCTGTACTCTAGACAGGTTTTCTATTTCCCTCGTACATTCTCATTATTAGGATAGTTCGAAACTTAGTTATTTCTCTAACAAAACTCATCCCTGTTTGTGGTGAGCTTCATGAGGTGAGCTGTAACTTCCAGCTCTTTTCTCTTTTGTGTCTGAAAGTTATTATTGCAAGACTCTTTCATTTTTTTAAAACCCATAGATTAGTGAGACCATTTTGCATCTTCTCTCTCTCTGAATTATTTCACTCAGCATAATAGATTCCATGTACATCCATGTATAGGAAAATTTCATGACTTCATCTCTCCTGACAACTGCATAATATTCCATTGTGTATATGTACCACAGTTTCTTTAGCCATTCATCTGTTGAAGGGTATCTTCGCTGTTTCCAGAGTCTTGCTATGGTAAATAGTGCTGCAATGAATATAGGTGTAAGGAAGACATTTTTGTATTGTATTTTTGTGTTCCTAGGGTATATTCCTAGGAGTGGTATAGCTGGGTCATATGGGAGCTCGATTTCCACATTTTTTTGGAGGAATCTCCATATTGCTTTCCATAATTGTTGAACTAGACTGTATTCCCACCAGCAGTGGATAAGAGTTCCTTTCTCTCCACATCCCCGCCAACACTGCTTGTTCTCATTCTTTGTGATGTGTGTCAATCTCTGGGGTGTGAGGTGGTACCTCATTGTTGTTTTTATTTGCATCTCCCTGATGATTAGTGATGTGGAGCATTTTTTAATGTGTCTTTTGGCCATTTGTATTTCTTCTTGGTCAAAGTGTCTGTCCATTTCTTCTCCCCATTTTTTGATGGGATTAGATGTTTTTTCCTTGTAAATTTCTTTCAGTGCCTTGTATATTTTGGAGATTAGCCCCTTGTCTGATGGGTATTGGGCGAATAGTTTCTCTCACTCAGTGGGGGGCTCTTGTATCCTGGGTGCTATTTCTTTTGAGATGCAGAAGCTTCTCAGTTTAATATATTCCCATCTGTTAATATCTGCTTTCATTTGCTTGGAGAGTACAGTTTCCTCTTTGAATATGCCTTTAGTTTCAATGTCCTGGAGTGCTTTACCTACGTGTTGTTCTATATATCATATGGTTTTGGGTCTGATATTGAGATCTTTCATCCATTTGGATTTAACCTTCGTACATTGTGTTAGCTGGGGGTCTAAGTCCAATTTTTTGCAAGTGGCTAGCCAGTTGTGCCAACACCACTTGTTGAAGAAGCTTTCTTTGCTCCATTTAGGATTTCTTGCTCCTTTATCAAAAATTAGGTGATTGTATGTCTGGGAACATTCTCTGAATATTGAAGCCTATTCCACTGATCTGGGGACCTGTCTTTATTCCAATACCAGGCTGTTTTGATAACTATTGCTTTGTAGTAAAGTTTAAAGTTGGGGAAAGTAATTCCTCTCATATTCTTTTTCCCAATGATTGCTTTAGCTATTCTAGAATGTTTGTTGTTCCAAATAAATTTCAAAAGTGCCTCATCCACTTCTTTGAAGAATGTCTTGGGTATCTTTAGAGGGATCACATTAAATCTGTACAATACTTTGGGGAGTATTGCCATTTTAATGATGTTAATCCTGCCAATTCATGAGCAGGGTATGTGCTTCCATTTCCTCGTGTCCTCTCTTATTTCTTGGAGCAGAGTTTTATAGTTTTCTTTGTATAGGTCCTTCACATTTTTAATCAAGTTGATTCTAAGATATTTAAGTTTGTGTGGCATTATTGTGAATGGGGTTGTTTTCTTAATGTCCATTTCTTCCTTATTACTATTGGTGTATAGAAAGGCCATTAATTTTTGTGTGTTAATTTTGTAGCCTGCACCTTGCTATATGAGTCTATTGTTCCTAGAAGCTTTTTTGTAGAGACTTTAGTGTTTTCTAGGTAGAGTATCATGTCATCTGCAAACAGTGAGAACCTGACTTCTTCCTTTCCTATGTGGATTCCCTTGATATCTTTTTATTGCCTAATCACTATAGCAAGGACTTCCAGTGCTATGTTGAATTGAAGTGCTGAGAGAGGACATCCTTGTTGTGCCAGAATTTAGAGGAAGGGATTTCAGTTATTCTCTATTGAGGACAATATTTTTCTCTGGCTTGTGGTAGATGGCCTTAACTATATTGAGAAATGTTCTTTCCATTCCCATCCTGCTGAGAGTTTTGATCAAGAATGGATGTTGGACCTTATCAAATGCTTTCTCTGCATCTATTTATATGATCATGTGATTTTTATTTTTCTTGTTATTGATGTTGTGTATTATGTTGAAATATTTATGGGTGTTAAACCAGCCTTGCATTCCTGGGATGAAACCTACTTGATTGTAGTGTATGATTTTCTTAATGAGGCATTGAATCCTATTGCCAGGATTTTGTTGAGGATCTTTGCATCTGTATTCATCAGGGATATTGGTCTGTAATTTTCTTTTTTTGTAGCATCTCTGTCTGGTTTAGGTATCAAAATGATGTTGGCTTAATAAAAGCTATTTGGAAGTGTTCCTGTTTTTTTCAATTTCATGAAAGAATCTTGCCAGGATTGGTAGAAGTTCCTCTTGAAAGGTTTGAAAGAATTCATTAGTAAATCCATCTGGGCCTGGACTTTTGTTTTTGGACATACATTTGATTACTGTCTTAATTTCCTCAATAGTGATGGGTGTGTTTAGATATGCTACATCCTCTTCATTCAACCGTGGAAGATTATAAGAGTCCAAAAATTTATCCATTTCTTCCAGGTTTTCATTTTTAGCGCATAGAGTTTCTCAATGTTGTTTCTGATTACTCTTTTGATCTCTACAATATCAGTAGTGATCTCTCCTTTTTCATTCCTAATACTAGTTATCAAGTTTCTCTCTCTCTTTCTTTGTTAATTTTGCCAGTGGTCTATCAATCTTGTTTATTATTTCAAAGAACCAACTGCTTTTGTTGATCTTTTGGATTGTTTTTTGTGTTTCCACTTCATTGATTTCTGCTCTCAGCTTTATTTCCTTATGTCTCTCTATTTTTGGGTCCATTTGTTGAGTATTTTCTAATTCTATGAGTTGCGTCATTAAGCCATTCAGGTATGCCCCTTCTTTTCTGATGTGTGCTTGCAAATCTATAAATTTTCCTCTCAGTACCGCTTTTGCTGTGTCCCATAGGTTCTGATAGTTTGTGTCTCCATTGTCATTTGTTTCTAGAAAGGTTTTGATTTCCTCTTTGATTTCATCTCGGACCCACTGATTATTCTATATTAGGCTGTTTAACTTACAGGTATTCAAGTTTTTCTTCTGTGTCCCTTTGTGGTTCACATATAATTTGAGAGCCTTGTGGTCAGTGAAAGTAGCCTGCAAAATTTCTATCCTCTTGATATTATGGAGGTATGTTTTATGTATCAGCATGTAGTCTATCCTGGAGAATGTCCAATGTACATTAGAGAAGAATGTGTATCCGGGCTTCTGGGTGTGGAGTGTCCTGTATATATCTACTAGGCCTCTTTCTTCCATTTCTCTTTTCAGGTCTAGTATATTCTTGTTGAGTTTCAGTCTGGTTGACCTGTCAAGTGTTGACAATGCCATGTTGAGGTCTCCCACAATTATTGTGTTGTTATTGATATTATTTTTCATATTTGTCAACAGTTGTATTAAATATTTTGCTGGCCCTTCATTCGGTGCATAAAATTTTAGGTGTTATTTCTTCCTGCTCTACATACCCCTTGATTAATATAAAATGTCCATCTTGTCCCTTACAACCTTCCTGAGTATAAAGTTTGCATTATCTGATATTAGTTTTGTCACTCCAACTTTTTTATGGGTGTTGTTTGCTTGGATGATTTTCCTCCAGCCTTTTATTTTGAGTCTATGTTTGTTTTGACTATTCAGGTTTGTTTCTTGTAGGCAGCAGAAGGTTGGAATGAGGTTTTTGATCCATTTAGCCACACTGTGTCTCTTAACTGGTGCATTTAGTCCATTGACATTGAGAGAAAGAATTATCCTGGGAGTTAGGCCATCTTTATATCGGAGTTTGGTGTGTCTGTTGGTCAACCTTGTCTTAAAGTAGGCCGTTCAGTTTTTCTTTTAAGAATGGTTTTGAGTCTGTAAAGTTTCTGAGCTGTTGTTTGTTTGTGAAACCATGCATTGTTCCTTCAAACCTGAAATTGAGTTTTGCTGGGTGCAGTATTCTATGCGAAACATTTATTTCATTGAGATTTGTCACTATGTCCCACCACTGCCTGCTGGCCTTGAGTGTTTCTGGTGACAGGTCTGCAGTAAATCTCAAGGATATTCCCTTGTATGTAATTTCTATTTTTAATCTTGCTGCTTTCAGAATTCTGTTTCTATCTGTGGGATTCGTCATTGTGACTAGGATGTGTCTTGGGGTGTTTTTTCTGGGGTCTCTTTTATTTGGTACTCTTCAGGCATGCAGGATTTGATCGCATGTATTCATTAGCTCTGGTAGTTTCTCTTTAATGATGTTCTTGACCACTGATTCTTCCTGGAGATTTTCTTCCTGGGTCTCTGGGACTCCAATGATTCTTAAGTTGTTTCTGTTGAGCTTATCATAGACTTATATTTTCATCTGTTCTCATTCTTTGAGTAATTTTTCCATTGTTTGATCAGTTGCTTTAAAGCTTTTTTCCAATTTCTTCTGCTGTATGGAATTGTTCTTCATCTCATCTTCCATTGTACTAATTCTATCCTCAGCTGCTCTTAACCCATGGGAAAGCTCTACCATGTTTTTCTTCAATTCATATACTGAGTTTTTCAGACCTGTTATTTGACTTGAAATTTCAGTTTGGAGTGTTCTGATTTCTATCTTCATATTCTCTTGATTCTTATTAGTGTTCTCTTCTATACTTTCTTTGAGTTCTTTGAACATCTTCCATATTGCGACTCTAAACTCCTTATCTGAGAGACTGACTAGTTGGTTGGTCATGTTCAAGTAATCAGAGTTGTCATCGTCATTCTCTATGTCTGGAGCTGGTTTGCATTGTTTCCCCATTGTCACACTTGTATTGTTGGTTTTTCTACGTGTTGTGGTTGTATTCATTGTCTAAATGATATGCATGGCTGGGAAGGGAAGCGGAGCAGCCTTGCTCCTCTGCCTCCACTCTTTCTGGTCTTATAAACTCACCTCCAGGGAAGGCTCCAGGGAAGGCAAGCCATCCGCAGATGAGCCACACAGAGGATGAAATCAGGCCAAAGATGGAGCACAGCACAAAAGACAGGCAGATAGGGGTGCTGGCATCTGAGTTCCAGCGGAGTTCAGCGGCTCCCCCTTTCTGGGCTTGTAAAGTCAGCCATTTCTTACTCACTCACTCACTTGCTGGGTAGCTTCAGAATGTAGTTTTTTTGGGTTCGCTTCCCAGGGCTCTGAGGAGAGCTTCAAGTATTCAGAAAAGACAGAGAAGCATAGGACAGGGCTCCCTTGAGGTCCTCAGTTTTCTCAGAAGAAGCACAGCAGGGCGGAGACTCCGCAGGTGAAGCAATCAGCACTTCACCTGGCAGTCCCCACAGTCAGCCATTTTTTACTCACTTGCTCGCTCGCTCGCTGGGTAGCTTCAAAATGCAGTTTTTTGGGGGTTTGATTTTCAGGGCTTTGAGGAGAGCTTTAAGGATTCAGAAAAGGCAGAGAAGCATAGGACAGGGCTCCCTTGAGGTCCTCAGATTCCTCAGAAGAATGGCAGAATAATTTTCAATTAAATGTATATAATAGAGATTTTTTTATTCTGCTATCTGCTGTTAATTATTTAGACTGATCCCATAATTTAACTTTTGTGATTATGGAGATGCAAATATTCACTAAAGTTACTGTTTTCATGATCCTTTAGATAAGCACCTAGAAGTAGTATTACTACTTAAAATTATAAAGTTAATTTTTTATTACATCTCCATATTGTTTTCCAAGATAGCTACTTTTTGTGCATCTTTGTCAATACTTGTTTCCTATATTTTAAATAGATGTTTTTTATACCTGTGGAAAGTATTTTATCATTGTGGTTGTTTAGATTTGTATTTCTCAGAATATAAGTGAATTAGAGGTTTTATTATTTTAATTTTTTTATAAGTCTGCATACCACCTTAAGTCTTTCATATAGAAGTGTAAGTCAGGTTTTTTATTTACTTTTAAAAAATAAATTAAAATGTCTTCTTGTTGCAGTGAGTTTTATATATATATATATATATATACATACTCATATGTATGTGTGTATTTAAAAATATTAGATACTTATATACATGATAAATAAATATCTTCTACTAATTGCTAGGTGACTTTTTGTGGGTTTTGTGGTAGTTCTTTTATAGAATTTTTTAGTTGATTTAGTTTCATATTACCATTTCTGATATTACCACTTTTGTCAATAGAATTAACTCTTGTGGGTCACTTTTATATCACTATAGTTACCTATGTGCTTATGGTTTAGCTATTATCTATGTCTATTAATCATATTGAGTTGGCTTTTGTGCTCAGTAAAATTATCTGCATTTTAAGTTATGATACAAGTGATTTTTCAAGTCATTCATTTAACTATATAAACAAAATCCAATGAATATAGATATTTATGTTTTTTAATTTTTATTTCTTTTTATTACTTTATTAAATGAATGAAAGTTTTCACAATGTCTTATTCTGACTGCAGAAATAGTATTTTTTTGTGAAATCATCTTGATTATTTCTGTTCAAACATACTAATCATTCACCAAAAGCTAAAAACGCCCAGTTTCTGAAAATGAATTTTATTCATTTTTTAATTTGAATCATCTGTCTTTGTTAGGCATTTATATAGTATTTCTTAATGTGCAATGCAGAATTTTATATATTTATGCAATAATGGAGGCTACCATTTTAATTCATGTGACCAATATATATATATAAATTTGCTACAATTTATTAAAATTCAATGTAGGAATATTAAGAATACTTATTTATAATAAAAAGAGTAATTTTAATTAAATTTAACAAAAATATTTAAAAAAGAGTAAACTCTGACTATGGTATGTATAAATAGATGTCCTGAAACTGAAAATAAACTCAGATAACAGACAAAGCTGAATTTAATAGTCTTCAAATACAAATTAATTTAGTAATGTGAAAGGAACTTAATTATACTCCTTTGGGAATACAAGTTTATTAAGGTCCAGGCTATCAATATATTGAATGCATGTTCTTTATTTACTCTTTATTTACTAGAGGAAAATAGTAGGATCTTTACAGATACTATCTTAAGTTAGAAAAGTGCTATTTAATATAATATTGGAATGTAATATAGTGAAAATTGACAAATACATTGCTTATAGAAAATGAATTGAGAAGGCAGACCAATATTATAGCTGGTAGGGTGCTTGCCTTGCACACAATCAACCCATGTTTGATTCCCAGCATCTCATCAAGTCCATAGAACCCTGCCAGTAACAATTACTGAGTGCAGAATTAGGAATAATACCTAACCATCATTGGTGTGGCTCCAAACAAACGAAAAGCACATTTACTGTATATATACATATGTATATGCATATATGCATATAAGCACATGCATGTATAAATATATCTCAAAAGTAAAACTGATTTTAGTTTAAGAATATGAAAGCTCAGTCTTTTAAATGATTTATTCTAAAAATTTGATGTGTGATATTTTCTGATGATTATTTTTCCTTTTGATTGTATATTTTCTTTAAGAATTCCTTTTAATAAGGATATATATGTAGTAATTATTAAGGAAAACGATTAGGCTCTATTTTACATAGGAGAGTACTTATCACTGAAAGAAATACTCTGGCAATTTTTATTCCTCAGACAGAGCTAGTACTCATTTACTTTGATTTATTGCACTTCTATTGCTTATTCACCTAAAATTACATTTCATTGTTTCCATCTTGAACAGTAATAATGTCATCATCATGAATGAGATTCTTGGATCAAAGTGTGTACCTGCTGTTTCCATCTGCTTTTCTTGCTCCTTAACCTTGCTGGGACACTTAAAAAATACATAATAAATCAGACCAGAAATCCTAGTAAAGAGTTACTCTCAATAGATATAGAAATCTCAAAAAAAAAAAAAAAAAGAAAAAAAGAAATCAAACATATATGTGAAATGAGAAAAAATTATATACTCAAGAAGTAAATTCGACTAATATTTTTTATTACTTTTATTGCCTCATAACGTAAAGTTAAAATCCACAATCTACATATACATTACAGGGCACTTTTACAAGTTTGATACATTTTCTAAACTATTAAAATACAAAAAAATGAGAAAAATCATGTACTCAATATAAAATTCTGCAAGACTCTAAATATAAATATAAACAAGGCTGTCTTCTACAGAATTAAATATATATTAAATTCATTTCTTTTTTCTACTGAAAATGCTACAAGATACATTGCTTTTCCTTTCAAATGTCTCTTGCACTAAATCAAAGGTACGTCTGTCTCCTCCAGTGCTGTTTTAAGATATGACAAAAAAAAGAAAACTGTAAGTGATACTTTATTTGATTTCAATGAACACTTTAGTCTTGTAGATTGTGTTGCTTTGGGGAAGAAAGTGAATAAGCAAACAGGAGAGGATGCATACTTTCTTTAACTGTCTTTTATTACGTAACAATGTAATACTCTAACATTAATTTTGCTTTAAAAATAGCTGAATGTAGCCAGGAGTAACCCCTGAGCTTCAAACGGGTGTGGCCCAAAAACAAAACAAAAAAAAAATAGCTGAATGTGAAAAATATAACAATTAACATATGCACTTCAATCAAGTTATCCTGTTTCCTGGCTTTTTCAGGAATGCACTTTGAGTTGTATTGCTTATTTATGTATCAAATTGATAATTGTATATGAATTGAGATATAGTATTTTTTAAATTAATGTATTAAAGATGAATTTTATGATGTATATGCAAATTCATCAGTTACAAGTTTTACTTGCAAAAGAAAAGTTTGTCCTCCTGAAATATTCATGCATGTCCTTTATTCATGAAAAACAGAATCTAATACCAAAATTCTAATTGTCCATAAATCTCTGCTTTTATATAACAAAAGGATTAAAAATGTTAAATGTTTTTTTTCAGAATATTTCAATGATAAATTGGTGTTTGTTGCATACAATAATATGCAGCAGATGTTGCATAGTACAAGAGATCAATTATTGACTGAATCATCATTGTCACCAAGGGAAAAAAACAACAGGTAAAGAGCATAATTAGGGTTGACTAAAGAAATCAATTGAAGATAAATTTTTCATGTGTCCATAGAGTGTTATGTATCAATTCCAGGATTGAGAGGCAAGGCATGTAAGTCCTGTAAATTTATGCATGTATTTACCTATATATTCATTTATTTATATCAGTACATAATAGTTGAAAATAGTTTTGTTGTCATGCCCTCAAGTAGTTCCAGTGCTGAAAAACAAACTATCTCTCAATGCTTCTAGATCCTTCCACTTTTGTTCTTGATACTTTTCCTCTGTTACCTAGCCCCTATTAATTATGCCTCTTAAATTGTTTCTACAGGAGCTGTAGATTCCATATGTTGGTATTCATGCTCTCTATATAAGTGAGGTCATATAGAATTCTCTTTTGCCCTAAGTGACTTACTTTAATTACATTGACAAACTTTAACTCTTGCAAACTCCAAGTTGCAATAAACTGCAAAATGCCATCTTTTCATAGCTGAGTAATACTTATCAGATGTATTTCTAAGGTTTTTTTTAATCCTTTCATCTTCTTTTCCAGATCTTGACCTTTAAAATAATTCTGTAAGAAACATAGGTGTATATATATTTTGAATTAATACTTTTTTATTCTTAGGCTAGATGCCCAGGTGATAAATCTTTGGGTTATATGGAGAATCAATGTTTTGAGAAGTATCCAAGTATTGGTGTGAAGTGATATTTCAATTTTTTTATTCTCATTTCCTGATTATCTTTATTTCTACAGAGTATGACAATTTGTTTATATCTGTTGGCCATCTTTTTTCTCCTTAGGAAAGTGTCTAGTGTACTCTCCTATGTTTTGGTTAAGATTATTTATTTTATTACTTTTGCATTTTGACATATATTTATAAATATACTACGATTACATACTTCAGATTATCCCATTGGTCTGCTTTGATGACTTGAACATATTTCCTTCCAATGAATAGGAATTTACTTTTATTCTAATCATTATATATTTTCTAGTATAAAACAGTCTATGATCGTTTAAGACAGTCATGTTTACATTTTTGTTTCTTTGCCAATTAATTGAAGGGTATTCTGATATCAAGATCCTGAAATGTCATGTTTATGTATTCCTCAATACATTGTCTAGTATTAAATAGTATTTATATTTATAGCATTATAATATTTTATAGACAAAGGTTTAATATAGTTTTAATTCATTTTTCATTAACCATTTTATATGGCATAAAATGGTTGTCAAAGTTCTGCTTTCCTTTCATTTTCTTATTTCCAGAATTCAAGTAATTTTCTTCTTTAGTTTTGCTTTAAATATCATTACATAAAATTTGTAAATAAGAAGTTGTTTATGAAGATATTAAGGTATAACTTTGGGCAATATAAATGCATTACATGTGTTCCATAAAATATTTGTTCATGTCAGCTTACCATAGTGTGAAAATTAGAATTGACTTTAGCATTATCAGGAATACAGGATAGAGTATAAAATATTACATATATTATTGCCATTAAAGATAACTGAAAGACCTTACACAAGTAAGTTCAAGTCTGTGAAAATATTGTACATTTCAAGTCTCACAATTTGATATTTATTTACTACTTTTTATGAAGTCTGAAAAGAATTTAGACTCTAAAATTTCTTGCTTTCCAGTTCTTGGCATTACTAAATAATAATTCCAGTACAAAGGGTGGCTCTGTCATTTGATTTATTTTGAAATTCCCTAGGAAACAAAAATAAAAACACCTAAATTCATTGCTGTCAGAACAATATAACTTTGACAATGAAAAGCTTTTTTTCCATCTACACAGTAAGCACACATTGAGAATAAATTATTTAAATGTATTAAAGATTATCTGTATGAGATCCAGGAGAAAATGCTGAAAGCTCTCCTGATGTTTAGTCTTGTCAATGCCTTACTTTTGCAATTTTACCAAAATTTTAATAATTCAAGGTGTGGCCCAAACATTTTTAAAAAGTATTTAGGGGGTCAGAGTGATAGGTAATAATGGAAACAGGGGAAATCATGTTTGTCTTTCATGCAGCTGACCCATATTTGATCCCTAACATTCTAATTGTTTTCGTAGCCTGTCAGGAATCATTTTTGAGTGTAGAACCAGGAGTCACATTGAGCACCTCTGGGGATGGCCTTAAGACAACAAAAACAAAAATATTAATATTCTGTTAAGATAATGTTATTTTTGTTTTTCTTTTGTGATATATAGGAAGATCTTATCAATCATATACAATGTATTCTATTGACATCGATTATTCTCTATGACATTCTATTATTCTGTGACTGAACAGTAATGATAAAAAAGGCCAATAATAATTCTATATATAATATATAGAATTTTATATTATTAAAGTGTTGCCCCAACAAATGCAATTATGCATTTATGTTGTGCTTATTGCTTACTTATTTTTGCATTCATATAGTGTTTCTATTAGTATTCTAATTAAATCAATCCTTAATATGATAACAATTACATAGATATGCATTTATATTCTGAATTTGTCTAAGAATTGATAGTTATAAATTATCTTTTGGAAAAAATAACTTGGATTCTTATTTAATCTAGGTACTATTTACAAATTAATGGAACCAGAACACATGTGAAAACCAAAAATATTGTGTCTATCACTTGCAGTATTAAGGACAGAAGCACACATGCAAAACTAGAGGAATGTTCAGTTATTCTTATATTAACCTTCGCTTCTAGAATATTTTTTTAATTATAAATTTTTATTTTGACCATATTGGCTTACATATCTTTCACAGTAATATTTTAGGTACGTGGGGAATTTCCATCACCAAATTTGCCCTCCCTCCACCCCCGTTTCCACCCTGTATCCCATATCCCCCACCCTCATCCCCCGGGGTTCTAGAATATGTGATCCACTTTGTGTCTAGCTTACTACTTAGTGATCACACATCTGTTTGGTCCTGGTACTCTCCCTTACTTTATTTGAAAGGTGGAACTAGATAGTTCAAGTTATGTGGCTTTGTTTGAAGAAAAGAAAAGCAATAAAATGGGCTAAAAATCAAAAAAGCCAAAAATGGGCAGAGTTCTTGTAGAGGCTCTGAACCTCAGTTTGAGAGAGGAAAGAAAATAAGGAATTGAAACACATCAAATAAGATATCCAGTGAGCACTACAGCAATAAAGACAAGTGCCGCATAATAGCCACGGCACTGAAATATAAACATGGCAGAGCACAAAAAGGAAAAAGAAAAAGTAATTGGATACCAAATCACCAACTTCATATTCACATCAAGACAAAGAAGTAAAAAAAAAGTAAATAAATAAATAGATAAATGAATAAAAAAGATTATTTTGTGCTTTTTTTCTTTTTTGTTCCTGCACAGGCACAGTAAATAATGGGACATTAGAGGGGGAATTCCCTTGGCCTAAGAGATACAGGGTTTCTCCACCCTTGAAGTATACTGCCATGGGATTAACTATAGACCTCTTGCATATTTATTTACTCTCCCTCAGTGCTTTTGTGGTGTGTGTAAGACTTCTGCTCCTTCATGGGTGATACACTCAGACCTCTGTATCTAGAGATCTTGGTATCTCACAGGTCAAGGCATGGAGCTTATGCTGAAGTCTTTCTTTGTGGTTCTAGAAGTTCTGTTCCTCCAGTGTCGTTTTAATCCATCCTCTGTAATTGTTCTTGGTCATTGTTCTGATCCTAGGATGGAACCTGAGCTAGAGTCTTTCATTGTGTTTCCAGTAACCCATTCAGTTGTGATTGTCTTAGTCAGACCTCTAAAATTAGGGATCTTGTTTGTTGTACATATCGTAGATAAAAGCCTAGTTCTAGGGCTTTTTTTTTTTTTATTAGTCCCAGGAAACGTACTGCCCAGTTTTGGTTGTAAGAGTCAGTCATCTGTAGATAGCGATCTTGGCTTTTGCAGTGATCGAAAGGTGACAATTCTTCCGATTTTGTCTTATCGTTGGCTAGTGTGGTTGGGCAACCTTCTCTTAGGTCAAGTTATTCCCATTTCCTCCTTGTCAGGCTATCGTATTAGAGCTAGCACATGTTGGTGTCAGAGCAGTATTAAGGATGTCCGGGAGGGAATTTGGTTCCTGGAGCTGTTATGGATAACTGTGTCGTTTCTATGCCTGGGATCCAGGAGTTAAGGCTGGACGATCAGTGTGTAGTCCCTTGAGGTCTAAGTTGGGTCCACATGACATATGTTCAAGGTGGGAGGTGCCCTTGTATTGTAAAAAAGTATGAGTTCTTATCCCTAGTAGATAAGAGCTTGTTTTTATGCATAAGAGTTCCCCCCTTTTTTAGTATGTCTTTGCAGGAAGAAATGGTGCTATCTTATATTGCTGGTGCATTTGGGGGTGGAAAGAGAAGAAAATAGAAATAAGACAAAAATAACAATATATATGCTCACATATATATAAAGAAAAAAGGTTTTTTTTAAATGAATTTAAAAAAGTAATTGAAGGAACAAAGTGATGCCACCAGACCACCGAAACAGCAACTGCTTATAAAATCTAATTGGAATTGACCACGAGTTTCTGTTGTATCATTGTTACAGATAGTCTAGTGAATTATTTATTTTCTGTGGAATTTCTATGTCAAAGAAAGATCCACTTGGCGTAAGCAGGAATAGTTACTCTAGTTACCAGTTGTCATTCATGAAGTATGATTATTTTTTCCTTAGAACTTTACCCTCAAAATTTTTCTGCCATGCTTTTGAATAAATATATAATGCATCAATTAAAATATTTTACCAGTGGCTATATTTAAATATATATAATTTAATTATAAGAAATAAATGCAAAATATTTATTGCTTGTTTCACCACATACTTCTTAGAGATAGCTATGACAATTAATATTTACATATATCTATGATAATTAATTTTTGCAAAAATAAGTACTTAAGGGCCAGAGAAAATACATGTTGTATTGCTCTGGAATGACCTGGGTTTGAACCTTAGCACCTAATATGTTCTCCTAAACCCAGCCAGAAGTGATCATTGAATGAAGAGTCAGAAATTAGCTCTGATCACTGCAAGATTTTGCTTCAATAAATACGTGAATTTTTACATGAGTCATACAATTATTAATAAAAATGGGACTGAATTATGTGCCAACAATTTTTATAAAATGAAATTATAAGCAGAAAAATTAGAAATTGTCTAGAGAGAAAAAAAAGAGTATGTGGAGAATACATGGTTAAAAATTATAGTATATGGTAGAAATATAGAAAATACAGTGGTAAAGAACTGATTCTCATATGCAAAATTACTTAAAATTAGGACCATACCAACAGTAAAAATAAGATGAGGGTTTATAAAAAAACAATTATAGTAGAGTTAAGAATGCATACCAACATTCCCAGATTATTTTAAAAGTAAGTAAAAGGCACGAACAAATAAAAATAATAAAATTTAATTTTCACAAATTGAGATGGCTGAGGACTAGGGAAACATTGACATAGATGCTTTGATTTTAGATACATGAAAAATTAAAATATACTCTAAGTATATTACATTCAGAATTAATTTATCTAAATATATAAATTAGTAATATAGCACTTCTAAAAATCTTGTGCTATTTTTCTTTCTTCTTTCATTCTCTTCTTTCTTCCTTTATTTTTGCTTTCTTCTCTTCTTTTTCCTCTTTCTTTGTTTCTTTGTTCCTTCTTTCCTTCCTCCTTTCCCCCTCCCTCCCTCCTTCCTTCCTTCTTTCCGTCCTTCTTTCCTTCCTCCTTTCCCCCTCCCTCCCTCCTTCCTTCCTTCTTTCCGTCCTTCTTTTCTTTCTTTCTTTCTTTCTTCTTTCTTTCTTTCTTTCTTTCTTTCTTTCTTTCTTTCTTTCTTTCTTTCTTTCTTTCTTTCTTTCTTTCTTTCTTTCTTTCTTTCTTTCTTTCTTTCTTTCTTTCTTTCTTTCTTTCTTTCTTTCTTTCTTTCTTTCTTTCTTTCTTTCTTTCTTTCTTTCTTTCTTTCTTTCTTTCGTTTGTTTTTGGGCCACACCTGGCGACGCGCAGGGGTTGCTCCTGGCTATGCCCTCAGAAATCACTCCTGGCTTGGGGGACCATATGAGATTCAAACAGAGTTCCATCCTGGGTTAGCCACGTGCAAGGCAAGTGGTTTACCACTGATCTATCGCTCGGCCCCTATTTAATATCGCTTACTCATTATAAATTAAAACCAAAACAAAATTTATGTCTATGGAAAACTTGATTGCATATGCTGAGAAATTATCTATTTGTTTGGGTTCTCTTAATTGGTACTTAGGACAAAAGCATCCCTATTAACAATTCTTAGGCAACATGAGCTGCTCATGAACCCTGCAGGATCATCCAAGTTTCCCTAGCAGTGTGCAAGTCAAACCATCTGACCTATTTCTATTGCAAAGACCTGATCATTTGGGTCAAAAGGCTCAGTTATTTTTAGGTAAGTCTAAACTTAAAACTTGACATTTCTTAAGGAGCTTAGCTTGAAATGAAGACAACACTTTTTTTTTTATTTAAACACCTTGATTACATACATGATTGTGTTTGGGTTTCAGTCATAAAAGGAACACCACCCATCACCAGTGCAACATTCCCATCACCCATGTCTCAAATCTCTCTCCTCCCCACCCGACCCCTGCCTGTACTCTAAACAGGCTCTGCATTTCCCTCATACATTCTCAATATTAGGACAGTTCAAAATGTAGTTATTTCTCAAACTAAACTCATCACTCTTTGTGGTGAGCTTCCTGAGGTGAGCTGGAACTTCCAGCTCTTTTCTCTTTTGTGTCTGAAATTTATTATTGCAAGAATGTCTTTCATTTTTCTTAAAACCCATAGATGAGTGAGACCATTCTGCGTTTTTCTCTCTCTCTCTCTGACTTATTTCACTCAGCATAATAGATTCTGTGTACATCCATGTATAGGAAAATTTCATGACTTCATCTCTCCTGACAGCTGCATAATATTCCATTGTGTATATGTACCACAGTTTCTTTAGCCATTCGTCTGTTGAAGGGCATCTTGGTTGTTTCCAGAGTCTTGCTATGGTAAATAGTGCTGCAATGAATATAGGTGTAAGGAAGGGATTTTTGTATTGTATTTTTGTGTAGTCCCCTGAGCCCAGGACAGAATAAAGTCAAAACACAGATAGTATATCCTGGAGCACGACCAGGTATGACCAAAAGATAAAACAAACACCCCAAAACTAAAATCTCTATCACTTTTGGCACACGTTTTGGGGAAAGAGGCAGACATTGGAATATGCTTGAAACTTATTTGTGGCACTTTTAAGGGATCACTTCCAATTAGGCTTAGGGGACTATGTGATTCCGGGAATTCAACCAGGCCATTCATATGCAATGCAAGCACTCTCTATCTGATTTGTACAATTATTTTTGTTCGACTTAAATTCAAATAAAGACAAGAAGAAGAAAAAAGGTAAGTACTTACATTTATGTAATTTCCTTGGAGCATAATGATTCAAGTAATAAAATCAGATTGCTCAGAAAAGCAAGTTTTTTTAAATAGCAAAGTAACCTTTTATTATGCTAACTGTATTTCACAAAAATTCCAAACTAACCATTTGGAGACTGCAGAGATAGACTAGCAGGTAAGGAGGTAAGGCAGATACTTTTCATGCTACTTACGCTTTTTGATCTTTAAGTATGTTCCTAGAGCCCTTAAAGAATAGTATCAAAATTGTGCAGAGTCAGCACAATTTGAAGCTCACCAAAAGGAGTGCTGAATGCTGTTAGGGAAATAACTACACTAACAACTAGCATGACAATAGTAAAGAATGAGAGAAGTAGAATGCCTGTCTTCAATACAAGCAGGGTTGAGGTGGGATGGGGGGGCATTGGTAGTGGGAATGTTGCTCTGGTGAAGGGACTGAATATGAATATGACTACATATGACTGAAACCCAACTACAATCATGCTTGTAATCATAGTGCATGAATAAAGATTTTATATATTTTAAAAACTGTGCAAGCCAGAAATTAGGCCTGAGCACTTCAGAGTGTGACCTCTCCAAAAGAGAAAAATAAATAAAATGAAATAATCATCTTACTAGAGTATAAAATTTTGAGAGCTACTCAGGTAAACTTATGATTTTTTTTGGGGGGGGGGGCACACCTGCTGTCACTCAGGGGTTACTCCTGGATATCTGCTCAGAAATTGTTCCTGGCTTGAGGGGACCATATGGGGATCTGAGGAACTGAACCACGGTCCATTCTAGGTTAGCGTGTGCAAGGCAAATGCTCTACCACTTGTGCCACTGCTCCAGCCTCTAACTCATAAATTTAATATATTTTTGCTGCATATTTGAGCTAATTACTAATAAATACATATGCATTTGAGGATACAAAAGTAACAAAGCTGTTATTTTCAAGAGATCTTTGAAAATGTTTGATGGTCAAATTTTTACTGGTTGCTTAATTTTTAAACAGTTCATAATATGTATGTACTGTCCATGCTATCAGTAATTAACATGAATAATCTTTAATATTCTTATATAATATTTATCATATTACATAAATATTACATAATCAGTAGATCAAGGTATTAGTTGAAATAAAACTTAAAGTTTTAGAAGAAGGAAAGTGGAAACAATTGCTATAACTGAGTAACAAATAATAAGCTTTTATAGCCAATAAAAATGTTACTGATAGAAGTAATTAATCTACCTAGAATTTAATACAGTATGTGTCTTAAATCCTTACTATATGATATAATATAATAATAAGAATTGCTATAATATACAAACAAG
Source organism: Suncus etruscus (assembly GCF_024139225.1). Lineage (NCBI taxonomy): Eukaryota > Metazoa > Chordata > Mammalia > Eulipotyphla > Soricidae > Suncus > Suncus etruscus. Next base: position 73,815,304 of record NC_064849.1, on the reverse strand, counting down.
GGCCAAGTAAAAATTTTAGCCAAAAAATTTTTACTAACAGCATTAACTAATCTGCCTCGCCTTTAATACAGTATTTCTCTCCAGTCCTTACATGAGAAACTTTAAAATATTGTTGTTTGGTATCTGTCTAGTATTTTTTATATATAGGAATGACTGCCTATGCAGTAGATAAGAATCATTGTTTTCAACTGAATCTTATATTTTTAAAAGTTAATTTTAAACTTAGAATCTATCTTGAAGTGCATTTGAAGCATGTTTTATAAGACATATCTGGAGTTATGTTAATGTAGATCATGTCAGTGATTGCTATGCAAACTGCTTTTCAAGGATAAGTAACTAGCATTTATTTTTAATCACCATATTTTGATATGATAGTACTTCTTCAGTGTGTCAAGTTTGACATCTGCTGCACTTGATGTTTATTGAAGAAGAGTTTGAAACTTTAATGCTCTTAAGAAATGAATGAATCAGGTGAGTTATCTGTCTTCCTTCCATGTAAGAGAAGCAATGAGATATATATTTTAATTAAATTTTCTTATAACGATGCATGAATGTAAGTATTTTAAATTCACATATTAAATTTTAATAAATATTTGAATAATATACTGAAAATTCAGGTAAGTAAAGCATAGTTAGATGTAATTAGTTATTTAAAAGAATTCACCTATTATTTTAGATAAGTTTTAAAAATAGTTTTTAATTTTTGCTTTGCATAATAATTATTTGTAAAAATTCAAAGAAGCATTTCTTTAAGTTGATAGTATATAGTTTCTCTTTCAATATTAATCCTAACTATTAATTATTATCTCATAATTTAATAATTATTTGATAACTATCATAATATTAACATACTGAAATAGGTTTTTCAAAGAATAAGTTTTTCTATACCTCTTATGAAACATAAAACTCAATGAATATCAATGACTGCTTAGGATAGAATATTATATAGCTATTTCTTAGTCAAATGAACATGACTTTAAAAGTGACAGAAAAACTTTTGAGTCTTCAGTAGTCCTAGTTTTCACATGAGATCAATGTATATTAGTTTAGAGAAATTTTTTCTCTATTAAATGTAGTTATTTATTATTAAGCTTTTGTTATGATATAGTATTACATTTTTAAATAAGTTATTTAGATTAGATTTTGCCCTGTACTTATTTATACAGTTTCAAGTTTATATTTAAAATAACATAATTTTTTTTTGGTTTTTTGACCACACTCAGTAATGCTCAGGGCTTACTCCTGGCTTTGCACTCAGATATCGCTTCTGGCTTGGGATATGGAACCGCAGTCCATCCTAGGCTAGTGCGTACAAAGCAGACACCTCAAGGCCTGCGCCACTACTCGGCCCCCTGATAAGATAATTTTTATTTTATAACTTACATACACGTATTATGTAAGAGGCTTAAACAAAAAGAATAATTCAAATAATTGAAAATTTAAGAACTATATGCTCAACATCTACCACAAGAGAAAAGCATTAAAAATTTGTATTACATGTGATGTCCATCCACTCATTGTAACTAATGTTTATGAGCTACAAAACAGAAATATGTTCTGGTTCTCTAGTCCAGTTTTCATGATGGATTACTATAGTAAAAGTTTACTATATCCATTAGTGAGTAAATAAATGTAGGTAAGTGCAAACACACATCATGAAAAATTGTTTAAAGTGAATACTTATGTCAAAGAAGATTTTTTCACATAATGTTCAGCAGTCACCAAGTTGGAGATTACTTGAACAATAAATGTTAAGGTTAATGTCGTTATGCAAGATATAAATAAAAAAACCTGTGTACATTGATAAAAGGAGAATATAAATGTTTATATATCTAAATAAAATTTACCTACTCTTTGAGAAGTTCCACAGGATAAAATTAGTATTACAAAACCATTTTGATCAATTTAATTTTTGCAATACTTGAACATTAACATGCATGCACATGAACATTTTAAAAATAAGAGTTTGAAAGAGTAGAAAGCCTGTCTAGAGTATAGGCCAGTGTGGGGTGGGGAGGAAAGACACTTGGGATATTGGTTATGGTAATTTTGCACTGGTGAAGGATTTTATATATATTAAAAAAATCAAAAAGAAAAGAAAAGATAAGGCCTCCCAATTCTTACCATATACACCTCAAAACAGGCCCTTTGCCTGATTTGTATTGTGAATTGGGGACAAAAAAAGAGAAAAAAATAAAAGTAAGTGTTTGAAAGGTAGCAGATGTACTAGAGAGCAATACATTTAAATCTTAGAAAGTTTAGAACAGAAAGTAAAAAATTATATTCCTTCAATGTTTTCTGTCTTTGCATGATGAAACACCATAACAAATAGTAACAAGTTGTCAATTCAGAAATTAACAACTGCAATAATATTAAGCATAGGTAAATTTAATAAAAGTACAGATCAGTTCATCAAGAAGAGAACTACATACATATATACTTTCAATATCTCTTACTTATATGGGTTTGGTCAATGATTTTCCTTTGATAATAAACCAGTTATGCAGCACTGAAAGATAATTCATTATTTTTAGGCGAAAACTGGTTATGTTTGCTTAGTAGAATCTAAACAAAAATAAAATTATATTTTATGTTATTTCTCATTTTATCACTTATTATCATTAAAATATCCTCTTTTCCTTAACAACATTTATTTCTCTGAACAGCATTTAAGAGAACTATCCTGACATATGGCAAATAATTTCTATCACCTGTCAAATATTTAAACAATATTTTCAGCTGAATTTCCCATTGAAAATCTGTTCCTAGAGATTCATCTCAACAAACTTATACATATTCAATCTAGGCATAGAAAATGGGTCTATCAAATGCTTGTACACATTTTCTTTGTAGTCACATAAGTATGTCTGTTCAAGAAGTATAATTTAAAATCAATGTTGTTAAGAGATTTTCTTCAATAATAAGATTTTTCTATATCTAAGTAAAAAGTGTAGATATGATTGATAAAACATATTTCTGGATTTTACATAAATCCAATTTTATATAATGAGTTTTTTCAAATGGTCAATGTAATGTTTTTAAAAATTCAATTCAATTAAAATTTAAACTACCATGGAGTAATGGAAATAATTTAAAGAGATTCCAAGTACAGTTCTCAATACTATATGATGTAAGAGCACCATATTCTATAGTGATATCTCATCAGAGCATTTAACCATCTAATTTGGCCTTATGTAGAGAGTGTCTCTGGCGTTTCCTGAGCTATTACCACTTAGGAAGCTAATAAGACACTCGCATTAATGTATAATATATTATATAATATATCGTATTCATATGTTATATTATATGGTGCTATATAATATTTATATATATGTGCTATATAATATTTATATATATGTGATATAAGTTACAATGTTTTATATTTTATCTATGAAAGTAATGATAGTAATAATTTATAGACAATGTGATGCAGTGACAAGAAATCTTTGAAGAAATGATAAAATTTAGTAAAAACAGTTCATTACACACAGAAATGAATGAATTCATAAATAGTTAATGGATGTAGTTGCATATTAAAACAGCATTGGCCTCATAGTTTAAAGATAAATTTAGTAATATTTTCATCATGCAAAAAAGAACAATACATTCTTCAGAGGTTCTTACTGAAACTATGCTTATTTAGTCATGTTGCAAGAGAGCTACATTATTATCGAAAAAGCTGACCAAAATCAAAATCATCTACACAAAAATTTGAATAGAAATAATTTCATTACATAAATATTGAATTACTCAAAATATATTTATGTATTCATTAAAAGATCACTTTTATTTGAACAAAGAACTCAGAATTAAATGAGCATAATTTTTGCTATTTTTAGAGAATTATAAAACAGTCACTGTTATGTTGACATTTTCTCACAGCCTCATTCTGTATAATTAGTGCATCTAAGAAACAATGAACACTTCTCACAACTAAGAATGGTAATGCAATAGTTATCGTTAAGTATGTGATGATCAGATATAAAAGATAAAAGTAATGTACAAGTATCTAAACTAATTTTTTAATGTTTCAGATTTCTTAACGTTCTATCTTTTGCATATATTGCCTTTGATGTTTTTATTCTGAAAATAACATATATTGAAGAACCATGTTCATTTTGTACAAAATCATAACTATAAAATACAAAGAAACACATGCTGTTTTTCTTCTTTAATTTATTGTTTTAAAAGTCTTTTTAAACCCAGTAGAAACTCATTTGAATATTAATTGTAATCCTTTGCACTTTAGGAGTGTTTTCTCTTAAGTAAGCCAAAGCACTTAGCAATGAAAAATCTCACCAATCAGTCATGACAAATACATGAAGAAGGATCTGTAAATAAAAAGCCAATTTAAACTAGAAAGTGATTTGAAATCATACCCCTTCTCACTTACACATGGGGAAGAAAACCAATTTTTTACCAACCCTTAGGCTTTGTTGCAGTAGAGAAGGTAAATTTCACTTCTGGGGACCTTGTGGTTCAAAAGACTTATGGCAAAGTGTAAGGAACAAGAATTACATACTAAACCTGTCTACATGAATCTGATCAAATTGATTATAGCATGCATGCAATGCCTGATTCATGTCAGACACTGAAACATTTTTAAATGATACATTCTGGGCAATGCATACCAATCAAGTGGTTCAAGAACAAAGAAGAACACATACACACACAAAGAACACACACAAACACACAGATTATTTTGACTATTACACAGCTACCTGGTATTTAAATGAATATTCTCTAGTCAGAAAGAGCTTTAGTTTTATTTATTATTAAGAATACTATATATGTATTTCTAAATATTTTGTTCATTGAATGCATCCCATAAAATGGATTTCACTAGTAAATTAGGTTTCTATAGATTGTCAAAAGACAGAAAAAAGGTAAAATTTAGCAACAAGTTTGATGTCCTTTACTCTAAGGAAAAACAAATTGATTGGGGAGTACAGCTTCCCTCAGGCAGTGAGTATTTTTTTTTTTCTAACAGGGGATTTGAGTCAAGAACAAGTGTAATAGAGCATTAGAAGAGGCGATCCGGAAACATGGTGTGATTGATTAGGTTAGGGTTTCCTTATCAGGCTGACAGGTTCTGTTTCTGGGATAAATTAAGGTGCTAAGCATGTCAGTGAATTAGAATTGCTATTACGTTTCTCTGAAAGTGGGCATTTTCCCATAGAGCAGGCTGACTAGGGTTCAGATACCTCTACTGAATAGGATCAGTGCAACAGTATTGTTTTATAGATTTCAATATGTCAATTAACCTTATCAGGGTATAGTTAATAATAAGCCTATTTTATATACACCATAACTTAATATCATTAATGAAGTGTCATCTATGGCACTTTCTGTATCATATTGAATAATTAAGAGAATCATAAATAGAACTATGCTCTACTCTTCCATTTTTGTTATACTAATTTTTTCAGCAAGTTCATTAATTATAATTTATAAGTACCTTTCTAAAATCAAAACTCAGAACTTATCTCACTTCCATTATCTCCTCTTCTGATAAATTTTTAAAGTGCGAGTCTTATTTTATATGTGGAATATAAACCTTTCATATGCAATTGCTTATGTTAATATTTTAAATCGAACATTCCTCTGCAATATTCTAAAAAAATAGGTACTCTCAACTTTTCCAAGAAAGTTTTAATGCCAAAATATTTTATTAAACTTATGGGAAATGTTCACATATAATTAGTTGTGTGAATCATGAATGAAAATATTAAGAGGAGTAGAATTCTGTTTCTCACTTTGAAGATAATCTAAAAAGGAATTGGTAATATACTTCAGCAGAAGAGAACTGAATTGTGTGTGTGGGTCTTCAATTTAGTACCTATTATTGCAAAAAATATATTTACATGCATATTTATATAACCAGAATATACATAATCACATATCTCTTTATATTCCTAATACAAAGACCTGTTCTTATATCTCTTGTCTTTATATCCCTATTAATCTTCTACAAAGTCAGAGAAAAATGAACCCTATGTACTTGTCTTTACATCAAGTCCTTGTCAATTACCATAGTGTTCTTTGTCATGTGCCTGACTGAAGAGTATAACAATAGTATAAATAATTTGACTCTCTTTTATTTCAAAATTTGCCTCTTTTTTCCAACTAACCCATTCAGTCAAATATAAAAATGTATTATGTGTGTCCTCATCCCTATTTGCCTTATTCTTCTACTGTTTTATACTTTCATGTTCCCCTGCATTCACCTGCCATCTATAATTGGCTCATTTAAAATGACATATCAATTAACATTTAACAAACAGTTCATATTTTTGGGAGTTGTTATTCTAAATCATAACATCTGAATTATTCTCATGTCAGAAGTCAATGCCATCCCCAAATTTACTTGTGAGCAACAATTTTATTTTCTCTATATTAAAAAATCATTTCCAAACAGTACAATAAAGCACTTTTAGGAAATACCATAACAATATTTCTTTTGGTTCAACAGAAACCTCAGTTTATATATTTACATCTAGCCTATCATCTCTTACTTCACTATTAAATCAACCAGTGTCTGTCCTAGGTAACTCTTGAATCTTTTATTATTTTTATGGTACCCATTAAAGTGTTGTCCATTAAAATAATACAAGGTTTTAGTGTACACCCACTAAATAACAGAAAAAAAATGGTGTTGTCCTGCTAGCCATATATCTGCTAGTGATGGGTATAGTGAAGTGAATAAAGAAGCTGATCCTTCAAAACTTCAAAACCTACTCATGTAGGCACATCTGGTAACATTACTATTGTTGTTTGTCTATGCACAATAAAAATGATTTTATAAGTATTATCATTAATTAATTCATAGTCATATTAAAAAGAATGTTTTGTCATGTATATCAAGTAATCAGATGCTGTTTCTCTTTTGTTTCTAGATCACACCTTATGATGGTTAGGCCTTACCCCTGGCTCTGTGCTCAGTACACAGTATATCTGGGTTCAAACACTGATATGCTAAAGGCAAGGTAAGCAGCTTACCCATGTACTATTTCTCCAGAACCCAGATGTTTATTCTTAGCATTGGACAAATTTAATATTTGTTGAATTATTTAGATATGTTTGTGATTATGTAACTAAATAACATATATTTATATAAAACTACTATGTTTATCAAGAACTCTGTCTTCATTTGAAAATAAATTTCCTAACTTCCTGATATGCTTTTAAATTAAAATTTTAATTAAAAATGATGATTTGTAAGAATATTAAGAATGTAAATTATTAAATGGATCAAATAATTTAAACTTAAAAATATTTTAAGAATAGTTATAAAGTCAGACTTTCACCAGTTAGGCATTAAATTCCTGGATATCAATGAACAAATATGGCAAGTTCACGGCTTTGTATTTATATTGTTTCACTGTTTGTCAGTAAGGTCATTTGGGGGCCAGAGAGATAGCATAGAGGTAGAGTGTTTGACTTGCATGCAGCAGGATAGTGGTTTGAATCCGGCATCTCATATGGTCCCCCTTGTCTGCCAGGGGAGATTTCTGAGTGTAGAGCCAGGAGTAAACCCTGAGTGCTGCTGCGTGTTACCCAAAAACAAAAATAAATAAATAAATAAATAATAATAATAATAATAATAAGATAATTTTATTTGAGGAGTATAGCTCTTGATATAACTAAGGGTTTTATTTTCCAACCTAATTTCCACTTTATGTGTAATTTATGATCTATTTAAATGGAAATATTCAGGAGATTTCTGTTACTACTTAGTAAGGTTAACAAAGAAAGTGATAAATTTAGCACTTTTTTGACTTTCTATTTGAGAACATAACAATGTGGTTATTAAACGTCAAAGTAAAAGTTTTCTGTATATTAAGGTTTGTTATTAAATGTTTCACTTGTATTGTAATTCTAGTGTTCCGTAGTTGAAAATAGTTGAATGCCAGATGGAATATCAGAAGATGTGTATAAAGCTTTAATTATCTAAGAACCTGAAATGAACTGCTTCTCATGATACCTGGGGATTTTAATGAAAAGTATACATACATATGTTTTTCTTGCTAATTGAAGATGAGCTTTCTTTTAACAGATTTAGTCTCCTGAGAACTTAAAACATAAAATATATAAGGCTTAAAAGAACTTAGAAAACCAAAGTAAACTGCTAGAAACTTTGCCTGTCAAGCTGTAAATTGTATGTGGTTTATATTGGAATGACATTTTATTTTAAAAATGAAATATTCATAACATAGAACTTCAAGGAAAATATAGGTGCCAATTATTTTATAGTTATAAATGTGTAGCATTCGATGGAAAATAGAAATACATCAAAATAAGTGTCGATCTATAAATTTAAAACAAAATATTAAATATATTTAAAATAGATTAGACCAGTGGTGGGCAACCTTTTTTTCCAACTGAGCCAAATCTCGCCAAAACCACAATTGAAATTTATTTTGAGAATCACATTTTTAAAACCGAAAATACATAGGATGGTACACTGTTTTTAGTTTTAATAAGTTTTTACTGAGAATATTCTGCATGCGAGTATCCACATAGGTGGGGAGGATACAAATAACACAACTAATAAAACAAAAACTTTAGAACAATATTATGTATCGATAACATTAAATTCTGTAAAATTTGCCTTACAATGTAGAGAAAATTACATCCTGACAATGACTGACAAAGTCACAAACACTAATGTGAACATTAGCCTTGCATTTCCTTGAATAGTTTGAGTAAGTCAAGTTTGTATGTTGTTTTTAATTTTAGGCATGATTTCAGGTTCTCATCAATGAGATGATTTCTCAATTTACTCTTGACAAGATTCATGCTTGAAAATGATTGTTCGCATATATGTAGACCCGAACAAGGAAAGAACATCAAACGCTAGCTTTTTTATTTGATTATATGAGTCAGGAATACTGTTCCAGGTGTTAAAAATCAACGTATCTTCCTTCTCCAGGTCTTTCAAAAACAGACCACTTGTGCTGTGAACTAAGTTCACATTTGCGTTCCTCCAATCTTTCTAAATTACCACAAAGGCGTTCGAATTTTGAGCTCCACAGTTCTTTGTTTTTTAAATACAGCAATTGCATTTCAAAGTTGCCTATGTGGATATTAAAGGGAGAAAAATTTAATTCCGTTACAGTGGCATCCAGAGGTTTTTTAACAAAGGCTAAGGTCGCTTTGCTGTTTCTGAAATTCTGCATAAAACACATGACCCGACTGCAGCTGTGTGGAGCCAGCCGCCGGGGCTGCACATAGGACGTGCACTGGCAGAGGCTAGGAGCAGAGTCCTGACTCCTGGAGCGGCCGCCCAGCACACAGAAGAGCCGCATTAAAAAGTGTAAAGAGCTGCATATGGCTCGCGAACCATGGGTTGCCGACCCACTGGTAGACAATGCATTTATGTAATAGCTAATCTTTAGAATTATACAATTCTTAGAGCTTAGGATATTTTTATTTTATAAGTGACCTATAAGTTATGTATAGCAACTAAAAATGCTTTTTAAAAATAAAAGTACTTCACATTTGTGAGAGAAAAATGCAAATATTCATGTTTATTGAGAGCCCCTAAAATTAGATTAAAATTTCTTTAATTTTTCAATGAATTAAAAAATGGTTACAGAACCAAATAAGTGGCTAATACTAATATACAGTAGGTGCTAAAAACGAACAAATTCTCTGGAAATAATTGAACATGAAATTAGAAACTCTTCAAAGGTGTGGCAGCACAAGAGACTTATCAAGGAATGAAATCTAAAATCATTACAAAGGAATTTCTAGGCATTAGTAGTTAGACAGATCCCAATGACTATAAAAAATATTGGGGGATAGATAGCAAGATATAACATGACACTACCCAAGATAGAGAGAGCTCTTCTCTGGGTATCATGCTTCTCACGTGTAAGATAGCAAATGGCATTTTGGGGTCAAGGTGATAGTTTAGTAGGGAGGGTGTTGCCTTGCATGTGTGGGAGCAGGGTTTTATTTCCAGCATCCCATAGAGTCCCCTGAGCAACTGCTAGAGGAAAGCTTTGAGCACTGCCAGGTTTGGCCTAAAAATGAAAAACAAAACAAGGCCAGAGTGGTGGTGCAAGCAGTAGGGCATTTTCCTTGCATGTAGCTGATCCAGAAATGACCTCAGTTAGATCCCCAGCGTCCCATATGGTTCCCCAATCTAGAAATTATTTCTTAATGTATAGCCAGGAGTAACCCCTGAGTGTCACCAAGTATGCCCCCTGCTAAAGAAAGAAAAAGAAAAACTAAACAATACAACAAATTTAAAATGATAGATGCTACCATATATTTGCTTAATTAAATATTATTATTATTATTATTATTATTATCCATTTGCCAATCCTGATTCTGAGAAGCAACAAACTTTTTATTTGGGGCATATATTTTTTTTAGCACAAAACTTGTCCTCTTGTTAATTTGTTAACTATTTTCTGTGAAGAACTAAAGGGCTCAACCCGAATCTGCTCACTCTATGGCCTCAATAAACTGAGCTTTCTAAAGTAAAGGTTTAAACTGAAGAAACAGCTTTAGTCTAATGTGATTTTACCAGATAATTCCATTTTGCAGACACTCATGGGGCTGTCTTTAAAGCCTTGATAAGAAGAAAGATTGACAAAATGAATTGCTATTTTTTTGAAAGAATAGTATGGTCACCGAGAGACAATGTTTTACACATAGGTCGTTCAACACTATACCTATTTTGAAAAGGATAAGGCATATTATATATTCATATTTAAATTTTGTATTTGACAATATGCAGAATTTCTAATGGATGTGACTATGTATCTTAGAACTAAATGCTTTTATAGAAAAATAAAAGATGATTCACTAATTTTTATTATTATTTATTATTTATAAAGTATACCAGAATGCAAAATTCATTAAAGTAAGCCCAGAAGGCAGAGTTTATTACAAAAGAGTGAATTATCTTTGGGCTTAAACCTTAGCAACCTTCTCACAATAGGGTGAGCTAATCTCCTTCCTTTCTTAAGGCAGAGTACAGCAGCTGTTACACTGACATCCACTGACATATGATTGGTCCATTTCCAGAGCTTCTGGAGTAAGCAATAAATATACTTATGTCTGCTGACTGGGTAGGCTTGAAAAGATGGGTGGAAAGTAGTGGAGGGAAAGTCACATTTAAGGTGGGAGTAGAACACTGAATGTTTGAATCAAATGTAGTACAAAAAGCTTTATAAATATTGGTGTTGATTATTTTTAATGTAGAGAGTAATCTCTTTACTAGCCAACAACAGTTCAAAGTACATGTTTGAATATATTAAAATCATTGAAAGCTATAATATACCCCAGATGTTTTGGCCACTCATAATGATATAATCTAATTTAGGGTAAATAACTCAGAATGTGTTCTATCAAGAAAGAAAAGAGTGTTCATTGGCAAGAGAGACACACTTTTAATATGCTTTTATATATATTTTTAATCTTTTTATATATCACAAATAATGAGAATTCTTTTGTTTTTGTTTTTGTTTTGGGGCCACACCCAGTGACACTCAGGGGTTGCTCCTGGCTATGCCCTCAGAAATTGCTCCTGGCTTGGGGGACCATATGGAATGCCTGGGGGATCGAACTGCTGTCAGTCCTAGGCTAGAGCAGGCAAGGCAAAAAACTTACTGGTTGCACCACCACTCTGACCCAATAGTGAGATTCTTTTAGGAGTAAATTACAATAGCTGATGTAAAATAAGAATTCAATTAATTAGTTTTTCATATTTGAGCGTCTAGTAAATTGGATAACAGCAAGGATAACTGGCATGGGTTTGTTGCTTTCTTGGCCAGAAGTGGAAAGTAAACGAATTAATTCAATTTTTACTGATCATGTATAAGACAAAACACACAGAAACCAATTATTCAACTCAGATATTAAAACAAAAAGTTAGAAATCAGGATTTTCTAGAACTTATTTTTTCTAACACTTCTAAGCTTTGATTGAAATAACTGATAGTTTTTATTTTTCTAAATACTTCCACTTAAACACAATACTGAAAGAATCTCTGTCTTTATTCTGCTTTTTTTGGGAAAAAAAAAAGACTCATTAATCATGCTTAACTACCTATTTTAAGTACCTGATCTTTACCCAAAGGCATACAACTGTGTAGACTGGCATAACGTTAAATTTATGATTCAAATCTTAAACATAATAGCAGTTATTGTAAATTAAATTCGGATTTTTCTCTCATAATTAAAAATAAGTATTTATTTATTTTATTTAAACACCATGATTACAGTGTTCTTGATTGAGTTTTAGTCTTACAAGGTACACCAACCTTTACTCATGAGCTTTTCCCCCACCAATCTTCCCAGTTTCATTCCCACTCTCTGGACAGGTATTTGACTTCACTCTCTCCCTCTCCCACCCCTCCTCTCACTCTCTTACTCTCTCTTCCCTTTTTGGACACTAGTCATTCATATTATTTTTATTGGAGGGGTGCCATACATATCACTGTATCTCCATCCAACACCGTTATCCCAAGTGATCAGTTCCACTATCATCGTCATACTGATTCCTTCCCTGTCAGTCTGCACTGTTCCACTTTTATGGCAAGCTTCCTATCATGGACTCTTTATTTTAGACCTCATATCTATTGTCACTATATATTAGCACTGATCTATCTTTTTTCTTATGTCCCATAAATGAGTGATATTATTCTATGTCTGTGCTTCTCCATCTGACTTATTTTACTCAACGTAAGTCTTTTTGGAAAACAATATTAATATTTGTCAAAAAAACTGGAATGATCTAGCAACACCACTTTTAAGAATATATCCTAGAAACACAAAAGAGCAATATGAAAATGCCCTCTGCACTCCTATGTTCATTGCAGCACTATTTACAGTAAACAGAATCTGGAAAGAACCCAAGTACCCAAGAAGAAATGATTAGCTAAAGAGGCTGTAGTATATTTAAACGATGAAATACTATGCAGCTGTTTGGAAAAATGAAGTCATGAAATTTGCCAACCTATTCTTTTTATGCATTTTCACAAAGATTTGTTTGTTTCATTATTTTTGGCCACATAAGTATTAAAATTAAATATAACAATAAGGAAACATACAATGTGAAATATTTTTCTTAATTATATTCTTCTACCTGTAGATCTACCCATATACATTTTGATTCATTATAGTGTCAGTCCAAGAACAGTTTCTCTCTAGTTTTTGTGTTCCTGTTGTAGCTGGTGGAATACTAAGATCAGCATGAAACAGTATCAGAAGAAACAAGAAATTAAATGACTTATGATAAGAGGAGAATGCACATAAACATGTATTTATAAACACAAAAACTATGTAGAAAAAATAATCTATATTCTGAGCTAGGGAATGTATTAGGAGCCTGAAACTTCAAAGAAAGTAGATGACCTGAGAAGTAGATGTCATGGGAAGTTATGGATCGCCATTACTTGGAGATGAAAACATGACCTAAAATGAAATATATGCTTTGTATTTTAGGATTCTTTTTAACATTGAAAGTTTTTGTGTTAGCGCTCATTCTAGATAGTATTATAAACATTTTTAGTTACTAAGATTTGGTGAAAGTTTCATATACAAACTAAGCACCTCTATGATAACAACTAAAAATAATGTTTAAGCCAAAAATACACAATTGGGTACATCTTTGTACATCTTGAAAAATCCCATTTCAATCGTATAGGCTAGTTCCAATTTGTAATCAGATGTGTATATTTAATAGTTTTTCCAAGATAATGTTAATAGAAGTACAAATTTAGAGTGACTTACTCCTGCATATATCAGTACATGTTATAAAACATCCAAAACATGGGTCTCTAGATGTGACTCAATGGAAGATCACTGGTCTTACCTATCTGAGGCCCTGAGTTCATTTCCTAGCACATGGTAACCCAAAAGTCACCATAAAGTACTGAGCATCACTGGGTGAAATGTGAGGATAGAGGAAGGCATGGAAGAAAGAAACTCAACTCATACCTCTGCACTCTTATTCTGTAGAGGATGTGATGGAAGGTAGGCTTTGAGAATGGTAATCATGCTCAGAACACAGAGGAGACATAGCCTGACACAGGCATCAATGTCTGTGATTGACTGGTGGGTCCAGCCTTGAGACGGTTATTTTTTCTTTTTTTAATATAAAATCTTTATTTTATATATATATTTTTATATATAAAATATATTATAAATATATAATATTTAATATAAAAATATAATATATATAAAATCTTTATTTTATATTAAATATATTTTTTATATATTTTAATAATATAATTTTTATTTTGATCATAGTGGCTTACATATTGTTGACAATAATATTTTAGGTACATGTTAACTTAATATCAGAGGGATTCCATCACTGAATTGTTTTCCCTACACCTCCATTCCCATCCTACCTCCCATATCTTCCTCCTTCACCCCCGGGGCTGCAAGAATATGTGGTCTTCTCTGTGCCTAACTTGCTACTTAGTGGTCTTAAATCTGTTTGGTCTTGGTAGCTCCCTTATTTCCTCCTGGAACTGGGAGGTGGGACTAGATAGATAAAGTTACATGGTTTTGTTTGAAGAAGAGAAAAGTAATAAACTGGGGTAAAAATCAAATACGCCGAAAATGGGCAGAATCCTTCTAGAGGCTCTCATCATCGGTTTGAGAGATGAAGGAAAAAATGATGAATCACCCCAACAGTACAAAAAGAAGTGTCAAATAAAATATCCAGTGAGCACTTCAACAATAAAGGTAAGCACCACATACAAGCCATGATCTTGAGATAAAAACATGGCATAGCACAAAGAAAGAAAAGAAAGGAAGAAAATAAATATATAAATATAAATGGAGACAACAACTTCAATATGCACAACAAAACAAAGAAATCAACAAAAACTAGATACATAAATAAGAAAAAGAGAAAAATTATTTTGTGCTTTTTTTCCCCTCCTGCACAGACAGTAAATATTGGGGTCATTCCAAAAGGAATTCCCTTGGCCTAAGGGATACAGGGTTTCTCCACCCTTGGAGTATATTGTCATGGGATTAATTATAGACTCCGTTCAGGTTCATTTACTCTCCCCTTGGTGCTTTTGTGCTGTTTGGAAGACTTTTGCTCCGTCCTGGGTGACAAAATAAGACCTCTGTATCTAAAGATCTCGGTATCTACACAAGTCAAGGTGTGGAACTTATGATGAAGTCTTTCTTTGTAGTTCTAGAAGTTCTGCCCCCTCAGTGTCATTTTAGTCCGTCTTCTGTGGTTGGTGGTCTTGGTCTTTGCGTTGATCCTAGGATGTTTCCAGAAGACCCTTTCCATTGCAATTGTCTCAGACCTTTGGAACTGGAGATCATGGGTGTTGTGAAGGCCATAGCTCAGACTCTAGACTAGGGCTTTTTTATTGGTCCCAGAATACATACAGTCTGGTCATGGTTCCATCAGCCATTCATCTGTAGATCATAATCTTGACTTTTGGATAGACCAAAGGGTGAGAAGTCTTCTGATTTTGTCTTATCATTACCTGGTGGGGTAGGATAACATGCTCTGAGGTCAAATTGTTCCCATTTTCCTTGTTGTCAGGATATCATATTAGAGCTGCCACTTGATAGTGTCCCAGCAGTATTAAGGATGTCCCAGACGAGATTTGTTTCCTGTAGCTGTTGTGAAGAACTATGTCATTTCGATGTCTGGGATCCAGAAGGCTGGACAGATGATGTCTAATTATCTGGGGTCAAAGTTGGGTCCACGTGTCATATTTTCAGGGTGGAGATGTCCCTGTATTATAAAAAATATGAGTTCTTATCCCTAGTAGATAAAAGCTTGTTTTTATATGTAAGATTTCCCCTTTTTATAGTGTGTCTTTGCAGGGGGAAATGGTACTACATTATATTGCCGGTGCATTTGGGGGTGGAAAGAGAAGAAAACAGAAGAGGTCAGACTCCCCAAAAATATAAAAAATAGAAATAAAACTATATGTGCTCACATAAATACATAAAAAATGAAATAACAAGGTAATTAAAGGAACAAAATGATGCAATAGACTATCTTACATTTGGGGAAAAACAGGTAAAGAGGTACTGTGTACAGGACTTATACTTATGATGGAAGTATAGGTTTCCCCGTTGAATTTTCGAATTTTCTTGTGGTGTGTGGGTTCCCGAGTGCCTTTTCATCACACACCCTGACCTTCTTCAGATTGGTAAGGGAATCGTGGCAGGAAGCTTGGGAAGAGTTCTTGCTTTGGGGGTACTTTTAGAGCTAAGTCCATTTTCAAGTAACAGTTCATATTAGGAAGAGTTGGTAAGAAGGGACGTGTAGCATCTTTAGCAGGGGAGTTGGTTGGCTCTTCTTGCCGTGGATGAGGCAAGGGTTTGACTTCAATTGGGAGCTGGATACTGTTTCATTGGGGTAGATTAGGAGAAGGTCAGTTTTGATACCTAATGGATTAAGAACTGAGGGTGAATAGTTTTAATAAGGTGGGAAATCTGGATGGGGTTGAGGGGTGCAGGGATAGTTGGATATCCAAAGGGGGGAATGGGGAAAGTATATAGAAGGGGCAGGAAAGAAGAAAAGAGAAAATACATTAAAAAGAAAAGGAGAAGAAAAAAAGAAAGTAGAGAGAAGAGAGGAGAAAAGAGCAAGGGAATTCTAGTTTGCTTGAATGTGTTCGATGAGTAGGGCCTGTAGTAAAAGTCTGTAGGTTACTGTTGCTGCTTCGGTGGTCTGGCTCGTCATGTGCTTCAAGTCCTAAAAGAAGGAATAACCTAGAGATAAAGTGTATATCAAAGAGTTTTCTCGGGACATTCTCATAGTGCATTCGGGTATGGTATCTCGTGTGACAGTCCCAAGATGCCATCTTAGTTTGTCCCTCCTTTGTATCCAAGAATGCTTGTGGACAGAAAAGCTGAGAGGTTATTTTAAATATAGTAAGATTAAGGCATTAAAACATATTGTTATGAGATGATTCCATTGGAGTCAGTGATTTCCTATGATATTCTTTACCTGTATTTCTCTATAAGATCCTTAAGGGGATATTATGGGCCTTTGTGATAGAAGGCTGATTACATATCTGTTCTCTCTGCTGCTGTTTCTGCTGTTGCTGGTTTCTTTGTGGTATAATGTGTAATCAAAAGTTTGTGTTTTTCTTCTTTCATTTGCTTTGGGCAATATCCCAGTATTTGTTGACTGTTACAGTGTTTGGAGTTTCTACCCTGTTAAACCTTGTTATTTATTGTTGAGTATTAGTTGTATATCAGGTGTATGTTCTAGGTGCTTCAGAATAGTGCTATCATTCTGTATTTATCTTTCCTCTTCTAACTTACTTTGTTTAACGTAATATGTTCTAGATCCATCCACATTGCTGCAAAGTCTGTGACTATATCATTTCTGACTAACATGTACCATTGTTTATAGATACCACATCTTAATAATCCATTTATCTGTTGTTGAGCATAGAGGTTGGTTCCAAGAATTGGCTATTATACTGACTGCTGCTATAAATAGTGGGGTGCACACATATTTTGGGATGAATGCCCTTCCATCTTGGGGGTAGATACCTAGGAGAGCAATTGCTGGGTCAAATGGCAGCTCAATTCTGAGTTCCTTGAGCACTCTCCAGACTGTTCTCCATAGGGGTTGGACTAGGGTCATTCCCACCAGCAGTGGATGAGAGAGTCTTTCATACCGCATCCCCGCCAACAGAGACTGTTCCCATTATTTTTGATGTGAGCCATTCTCACTGGTGTGAGGTGGTAACTCGTTGTTTTGATTTTGATTTCTTTGATGATAAGTGAAGGTGAGCATGTTTTCATGTGTTTGTTGACCATCTTTCTGTCTTCTTCAGAGAAATGTTTATTCATTTCATCTTCCCATTTTTTATGACATTATTTGGTTTTGAGGGCTTAGCTTTCTGAGGGTTTTGTATATTCTGGATATCAGCCCTTTATCTGATATGTTGAGTGAAAAAAATTTTCCCCAGTCAGTTACCTGGGAAGGGTTCTTTTGCAATGCAAAAGCTTTTTAGTTTGATGTAGTCACATTCTTGCCATTGGTACTCCATCCTCAAAGACCTTTTTGATATATAGGTCTTTGAGTGTTCTGCCTATTTTATTCTCAATAAACTTTATAAATTCGGGTCTGATTTCAAGGTCTTTGATCAATTTTGAGTTGACTTTTGTATAAGGAGTGAGGTATGGGACACTTTTCAATTTCTTATATGTGGTTTTCCAGTTGTACTAACACCATTTATTGAAGAGACTTTCTTTTTTCCATTTCAAGTCCTTGGCTCTTTGGTCAAATAGTAGTTGACTGTATATCTGGGGTTTATGCCTGGAAATTCTGTTCTAACCCATTGGTCTGAGGTCCTGTGTCTGTTCCAGTAACATGCTGTTTTGATCACTATGGCTTTATAGTATAGTTGCAGGTTAGGTAAAGAGATGCCACCCAGCTTCTTGTTTTTCAATATGTGTTTGGCTATCCTTGTCTTTTGTGGTTCCTGATAAATTTTATGATTGATTGTTCTAATTCTTTAAATAATGATGTCTAAATTTGAATCGGTATTGCATTAAAACTATATAGTAGTTTGGGTAGGATAGTTATTTTGACTATTTTGATTCTACCTACCCATGAGCATGGGATGTTCTTCCATTTCCCTAGATCCTTTTCAATTTCTTTCTGGATTGTTTTGAAGTTTCCCTGGTATAGGTCCTTCACTTCCCTTGTAAGATTGATTCCTAGGTACTTTATATTTTTTGATACTATTTTAAATGGAGTTGTATTTTTTATCTCTCTCTCTCTCTTCAACTTCGTTATTTATATAGAGAAACGCTACTGTCTTTTGTGTATTGACTTTGTAGCCTGCCACTTTGCTGTATTGGTTAATTGTTTCTTGGAGTTTTACTGTGGACTCTTTAGTGTTTTCGATGTATATCATCATTTTGTTTTCAAAAAGAGATAGTTTGAGTTCCTTTTTCCCAATATGGATTCCTTTGTTTCCCATCACTTGTTGGATTGCTATTGCTAGGACTTCTAATATTATGTTGAATAAGATTGGAGAGAGAGGGCAGCCTTGCCTAGTTTCTGACTTTAGTGGAAATACTTCTAGTTTTTCACCGTTAAGGATAATGTTGGCTGTGGGATTTTCATAGATATCTGTGATTATCTTGAGGAAGGTTCCCTCTAACCCTATTTTGCTGATTGCTTTCTACATGAAAGGATGTTGAATTTTGTTAAACGCCTTCTCTGCATTGACTGATATGATCATGTGAGTTTTTCATTTTCTTGTTGTCGATATGATGTATGATGTTGATTGATTTGCGGATGTTAAACCAGCCTTGCATTTCTGGGATGAAGCCCACTTGTTCATGATGTATGATCTTTTTGATAAAGTGCTGGATTCGGTTTGCTAAAATTTTGTTGAGAATCTTTGCATCTATATTCATTAGTGAGATTGGTCTGTAGTTTTCTTTCTTGGTAGTGTCCTTGACATCTTTGGGAATGAATGTGATATTAGCTTCATAAAACGAGTTGGGAAGGATTCCTGTTTCTTTGATGGTTTGGAAGAGCCTGTGGAAAAGTGGTAGTAAGTCTTCTGGGAATGTTTGATAGAATTCGCCTGTAAATCCATCTGGACCTGGACTTTTGTTCTTCGGGAATTTCTTAATTACACCTTCAATTTCATCCGAAGTGATTGGTCTGTTTAGGCTATCTAGGTCTTCCCTATCCAGTCTCGGAAGTTTTTTTTTTTTTTTTCCCATGAATCTGTCGATTTCTACTGGGTTCTCTAGCCTAACTGAGTATAGTTGTTCATAATATGATCTCATGATGTATTTCTTGGGGTTCTGTTGTAATCTCTCCCCTTTCATTTCTGATCCTATTGATTTGGGTGTTCTCCCTCCTTTTTTTTTTTTTTTTTTTTTTTTTTTTTGGTGAGTTTTGCTAGTGGTTTGTCTATCTTGTTTATTTTTTCAAAAAACCAACTCCTGGTCTCATTGGTTTTTTTTTTTTTTTGTATTGTTTTCTTTGTTTCTATGTTGTTTATGTCTTTTTTGGTTTTTATTATTTCTTGCCTTCTGGCTGTGGTTGGATTTCTTTGCTATTGTTGTTCCAATTCCTAGAGATGATCCTTTAAACTGTTGGTTTTGTCATTTTCCTGTTTCTTGACATAGGCCTGTATTGCTGAGTTTCCCCCTAATTACTGCTTTTGCTGTATCCAACAGATTTTGACAGGTTATCTCTTCATTATCATTTGTCTCAAGCAATCTTTTTATTTCTTCCTTGATTTGCTCTTTGTTGAGCAGCATGTTGTTTAATCTCCAGGTATTAGTTTTTCTCCATTGCTTCTTCTTGTAATCAATTTTGACCTCTGTTGAACAGTGATCTGATAGGGTGCTTCTAATGATCCTTACATTTGTGGTCTTATATAGGTTAGATTTGTATCCTAGGACATGGTCTATTCTGGAGAAAGTTCCATGTGAGCTTGAGAAGAATGTGTATTCTACTTTCTGGCGATGGAGGGTCATATATAAGTCTATTAGCCCTAGATCTTCTAGTTTTTTATTCAGGGCTCTTCTTTCTCTGCTGTTTTTCTGTTTTGTGGGTCTATCCAATGGTGATAGTGGAGTATTGAAATCTCCTACAATTATCACATTTCCCTTCATGTGGTTCTCCAGGCTTGCAAGCAGTTGTCTCACATATTTTGCTGACTCTACACTAGGTGCATAAATATTGACTAGTGTTAATATATCTTGGTCTAGTGTTCCCCTGATCAGTACGTAATATCCCTTTTTGTCCCTGATCACTTTATTGAAATTAAATGGAATTTGGTCTGATATAAAAAATGGCTGTCCCTGCTGTTTTTGTTTTCTTTTAGTCTGAATAATTAATTTCCTTACTTTTATTCTAAGCCTGTGTTTGTCCTGTAGTTGTAGGTGTGTTTCTTTAAGGCAGCAGAAGTTCGGTTTATGTTTTCTAATCCAGTTCTCTACTATGTGCCTCTTAATGGAGAGTTCCAGGGGTCCTCAAACTTTTAAAACAGGGGGTCAGTTCACTGTCCCTCAGACCATTGGAGGATCTGACTATGGTAAAAATAAAACATATGAACAAATTCTTATGCACACTGCATATATCTTATTTTGCAATAAAGAAACAAAACAGATACAAATACAATATGTGGCCCGTGGGCCATAGTTTGAGGACCACTGGTTTAGACTGTTAACATTTAAGGAGATTATTGAAAGAGAGGACTGTTGTTTAGTTGTGTTGTGTAAAGTGGTTGTTGTTACAATCAGGGATTTACAATCTTCTCTGAGTAGGTCGTTTAAGATTGGTTTTGTTTGCACAAATAATGCAGATCATTTTTGTTTGAGAAAGTTTTTATTCTGCCCTCCCATATCAATGAAAGTTTTGCTGGATATTGGACCCTGGGTCGGAAATTTCTTTCATTCAGGTATTTAAATATATCATTCCACTGTCTTCTTCCTTGAATTATTTCAAATGGGAGATCTGGTTTGATTCTTATGTCCCTTCCTTTGTATTTGAGGTTTTTTTCTCCCTTATTGCTTTAAGAAGATCGTCTTCCTCTTTGTTTTTTGCCATTTGGATTACTACATGTGTTGGTGTTGGTTTATTAGGGTCAATTTTATCAGGGACTCTCTTCACTTCCTGGATTTGCACTGAATTTTCTTTCCAGAGGGTGGGAAAGTTTTGTTATTATTTCTCTGACTACTTGTTCTTCCCCTTTTCCTATTTTCTCCCCTTCTGGTATACCTACAATTCTTAAGATATATCTCTTGTCCTTGTTCATTAGATACTGAACTTTTCCTTCTAGTGCTTTGCCTTTTATTTCCTTGCTGGTTTCTTGGCCGTTTTTGATTTTAGCTTTTCTTCGAGTTCTTCAATGTGCTTCTACTTCTGTGTGATTATGCTAATTTGGCTTGTTACAGTGTCTTTTAACTCCTTTATTTCCCTTTGTATGAATCTCTCATATTTTTTGACAGCTTTTTCTTTAATTGGGTGATTTGTTCCTTCATGGATTTCTTTTATTTCGTTGGCTAGCGTTTTCTTCATATCTTTTATCAATTCTTCCATTTCCTTTCTTTTTTTTTTAAATTTATTTAAAGACCTTAATTACATACATGATTGTGTTTGGGTTTCAGTCATGTAAAGAACACCACCCATCACCAGTGCAACATTCCCATCACCAATGTCCCAAGTCTCCCTTCACCCCACCCGACCCCCGCCTGTACTCTAGACAGGCTCTCCATTTTCCTCATACATTCTCATTATTAGGACAGTTCAAAATGTAGTTATTTCACTAACTAAACTCATCACTCTTTGTGGTGAGCTTCCTGAGGTGAGCTGGAACTTCCAGCTCTTTTCTCTTTTGTGTCTGAAAATTACTATTACAAGGGTGTCTATCATTTTTCTTAAAACCCATAGATGAGTGAGACCATTCTGTGTTTTTCTCTCTCTCTCTGACTTATTTCACTCAGCATAATAGATTCCATGTACATCCATGTATAGGAAAATTTCATGACTTCATCTCTCCTGACAGCTGCATAATATTCCATTGTGTATATGTACCACAGTTTCTTTAGCCATTTGTCTGTTGAAGGGCATCTTGGTTGTTTCCAGAGTCTTGCTATGGTAAATAGAGCTGCAATGAATATAGGTGTAAGGAAGGGGTTTTTGTATTGTATTTTTGTGTTCCTAGGGTATATTCCTAGGAGTGGTATAGCTGGATCGTATGGGAGCTCGATTTCCAGTTTTTGGAGGAATCTCCATATCGCTTTCCATAAAGGTTGAACTAGACAGCATTCCCACCAGCAGTGGATAAGAGTTCCTTTCTCTCCACATCCCCGCCAACACTGTTTATTCTCATTCTTTTTGATGTGTGCCATTCTCTGGGGTGTGAGGTGGTATCTCATCGTTGTTTTGATTTGCATCTCCCTGATGATTAGTGATGTGGAACATTTTTTCATGTGTCTTTTGGCCATGTGTATTTCTTCTTTGTCAAAGTGTCTGTTCATTTCTTCTCCCCATTTTTTGATGGGGTTAGATGTTTTTTTCTTGTAAAGTTCTGTCAGTGCCTTGTATATTTTGGAGATTAGCCCCATATCTGATGAGTATTGGGTGAATAGTTTCTCCCACTCAGTGGGTGGCTCTTGTATCCTGGGCACTATTTCCTTTGAGGTGCAGAAGCTTCTCAGCTTAATATATTCCCATCTGTTAATCTCTGCTTTCACTTGCTTGGAGAGTGCAGTTTCCTCCTTGAAGATGCCTGTAATGTCCTGGAGTGTTTTGCCTATGTGCTGTTCTATATATCTTATGGTTTTGGGGCTGATATCGAGGTCTTTAATCCATTTGGATTTTACCTTTGTACATGATGTTAGCTGGGGGTCTAAGTTTAATTTTTTGCAAGTGGCTATCCAATTGTGCCAACACCACTTGTTGAAGAGGCTTTCCCTGCTCCATTTAGGATTTCCTGCTCCTTTATCAAAAATTAGGTTGTTGAATCTCTGGGGAACATTTTCTGAGTATTCAAGCCTATTCCACTGATCTGAGGACCTATCCTTATTCCAATACCATGCTGTTTTGATAACTGTTGCTTTGTAGTACAGTTTAAAGTTGGGGAAAGTAATTCCTCCCATATTCTTTTTCCCAATGATTGCTTTAGCTATTCGAGGGTGTTTATTGTTCCAAATGAATTTCAAAAGTGTCTGATCCACTTCTTTGAAGAATGTCATGGGTATCTTTAGAGGGATGGCATTAAATCTGTATAATGCCTTGGGGAGTATTGACATTTTGATGATGTTAACCCTGCCAATCCATGAGCAGGGTATGCGTTTCCATTTCCATGTGTCCTCTCTTATTTCTTGGAGCAGAGTTTTATAGTTTTCTTTGTATAGGTCCTTCACATATTTAGTCAAGTTGATTCCAAGATACTTGAGTTTGTGTGGCACTATTGTGAATGGGGTTGTTTTCTTAATGTCAATTTCATCCTTATTACTATTGGTATATAGAAAGGCCATTGATTTTTGTGTGTTACTTTTGTAGTCTGCCACCTTGCTATATGAGTCTATTGTTTCTAGAAGCTTTTTGATAGAGTCTTTAGGGTTTTCTAAGTAGAGTATCATGTCATCTGCAAACAGTGAGAGCTTGATTTCTTCCTTTCCTATCTGGATTCCCTTGATATCTTTTTCTTGCCTAATCGCTATAGCAAGTACTTCCAGTGCTATGTTGAATAGGAGTGGTGAGAGAGGACAGCCTTGTCTTGTGCCAGAATTTAGAGGGAAGGCTTTTAGTTTTTCTCCATTGAGGATAATATTTGCCACTGGCTTATGGTAGATGGCCTTCACTATATTGAGAAAGGTTCCCTCCATTCCCATCTTGCTGAGAGTTTTGATCAAGAATGGGTGTTGGACCTTATCAAATGCTTTCTCTGCATCTATTGATACGATCATGTGGTTTTTATTTTTCTTGTTATTGATGTTGTGTATGATGTTGATAGATTTATGGATGTTAAACCAGCCTTGCATTCCTGGGATGAAACCTACTTGATCGTAGTGTATGATCTTCTTAACGAGGCATTGAATCCTATTTGCCAGGATTTTGTTGAGGATCTTTGCATCTGCATTCATCAGTGATATTGGTCTGTAATTTTCTTTTTTGGTAGCGTCTCTGTCTGGTTTAGGTATCAAGGTGATGTTGGCTTCATAAAAGCTATTTGGAAGTGTTTCTGTTTGTTCAATTTCATAAAAGAGTCTTGCCAAGATTGGCAGTAGTTCCTCTTGAAAAGTTTGAGAGAATTCATTAGTGAATCCATCTGGAACTGGGCTTTTGTTTTTCGGCAGACATTTGATTACTGTTTTAATTTCATCAATGGTGATGGGGGTGTTTAGATATGCTACATCCTCTTCCTTCAACCGTGGAAGATTATAAGAGTCCAAGAATTTATCCATTTCTTCCAGGTTCTCATTTTTAGTGGCGTAGAGTTTTTCAAAGTAGTTTCTGATTACCCTTTGAATCTCTGTCATATCAGTAGTGATCTCTCCTTTTTCATTCCTGATACGAGTTATCAAGTTTCTCTCTCTCTCTCTTTCTTTGTTAGGTTTGCCAGTGGTCTATCAATCTTGTTTATTTTTTCAAAGAACCAACTTCTGCTTTCGTTGATCTTTCGGATTGTTTTTTGAGTTTCCACTTTGTTGATTTCTGCTCTCAGCTTTGTTATTTCCTTCTGTCTTCCTATTCTTGGGTCCTTTTGTTGAGCATTTTCTAGTTCTATTAGCTGTGTCATTAAGCTACTCAGGTAAGCTCCTTCTTCCTTCCTGATGTGTGCTTGCAAAGCTATAAAGTTTCCTCTCAGTACTGCTTTTGCTGTGTCCCATAAGTTCTGAGAGTTTGTGTCTTGATTGTCATTTGTTTCCAGGAACCTTTTTATTTCCTCCTTGATTTCATCTCGGACCCACTGGTTATTGAGCATGAGGCTGTTTAACTTCCAGGTGTTAAAGTGTTTCTTCTGAGTCCCTTTGGAATTCACAAATAATTTCAGAGCCTTGTGGTCAGCGAAGGTAGTCTGCAAAATTTCTATCCTCTTGATCTTATGGAGGTATGTTTTATGTGCCAGCATGTAGTCTATCCTGGAGAATGTCCCATGTACATTGGAGAAGAATGTGTATCCAGGTTTCTGGGGATGGAGTGTTCTATATATATCTACTAGGCCTCTTTCTTCCATTTCTCTCCTCAGGTCTAGTATATTCTTTTTTTTTTTTTTTTTTTTTTTTTTTTTTTTTTTTTTTTTTTTGGTTTTTGGGCCACACCCGGTGACGCTCAGGGGTTACTCCTGGCTATGCGCTCAGAAGTCGTTCCTGGCTTGGGGGACCATATGGGATGCCGGGGGATCGAACCGCGGTCCGTCTCCTAGGCTAGCGCAGGTAAGGCAGGCACCTTACCTCGAGCGCCACCGCCCGGCCCCCTGGTCTAGTATATTCTTGTTGGGTTTCAGTCTGGTTGACCTGTCCAGTGTTGACAAAGCCGTGTTAAGGTCCCCCACAATTATTGTGTTGCTGTTGATATTATTTTTCAGATTTGTCAACAGTTGTATTAAATATTTTGCTGGCCCCTCATTTGGTGCATATATGTTTAGGAGAGTGAATTCTTCCTGCTCTACGTACCCCTTGATTAATATAAAATGTCCGTCTTTGTCCCTTACAACCTTCCTGAGTATAAAGTTTGCATTATCTGATATTAGTATGGCCACTCCAGCTTTTTTATGGGTGTTGTTTGCTTGGATAATTTTTCTCCAGCCTTTTATTTTGAGTCTATGTTTGTTCTGACTATTCAGGTGCGTTTCTTGTAGGCAGCAGAAGGTTGGATTGAGTTTTTTGATCCATTTAGCCACTCTGTGTCTCTTAACTGGTGCATTTAGTCCATTGACGTTGAGAGAAAGAATTGTCCTGGAATTTAACGCCATCTTTATTTCAAAATTTGGTGTGTCTTTTGGGTAGTCTTGTCTTAGATTAGGTCTTTCAGTTTTTCTCTTAAGACTGGTTTTGTGTCTGTGAAGTTTCTAAGCTGTTTTTTGTCTGTGAAACCATGTATTTTTCCGTCAAACCGGAAAGTGAGTTTTGCTGGGTATAGTATTCTGGGTGAAGCATTCATTTCATTCAGTCTTGTCACAATATCCCACCACTGCTTTCTGGCATTGAGTGTTTCTGGTGACAGGTCTTCTGTAAATCTCAGGGAAGCTTGCTTGAACGTAATTTCCCCTTTTGATCTTGCTGTTTTCAGAATTCTGTCTCTATCTGTGGGATTTGTCATTGTGACTAGGATGTGTCTTGGGGTGGTTTTTCTGGGGTCTCTTTTGGTTGGTACTCTTCGGGCATGCAGGATTTGATCACCTATATTCTTTAGCTCTGGAAGTTTCTCTTTAATGATGTTCTTGACCTTTGATTCTTCCTGGAAATTTTCTTCCTGGGTCTCTGGGACTCCAATGATTCTTAAGTTGTTTCTGTTGATCTTATCATAGACTTCTATTTTCGTCTGTTCCCATTCTTTGACTAATTTTTCCATTGTCTGCTCATTTGCTTTAAGTTTTTTGTCCAATCTCTCCTGCTGTATGGAATTGTTATGTATCTCAGCTTCCACAGCACCAAGTCTATTCTCAGCTTCTGATACCCTGTCCCAGAGCTTATCCATTTTGTCATTCACTTCGTTTACTGACTTTTTCAGTCCTGTTAGTTGACATGTTATTTCAGTTTGGAGTTTTGTGATTTCTGCCTTCATATTTTCTTGGTTCTTATTAGTGTTCTGATCAACTCGATCCATGGTTTCTTGGAGTCTGTTGAGCATCTTCCATATTGCTAGTCTAAAGTCCTTATCTGAGAGGTTGATTAGTTGTTCAGTCATTATCTGGTCCTCAGAATTGTCATCTTCATTCTCTATGTCTGATGCTGGCCTGCGTTGTTTCCCCATTGTCACACTTGTATTGTGGGTTTTTCTACGTGTTGTGGTGGTATTCATTGTCTATATGATGTAAGCAGCACACTCCTCTGGCTCCTCCCTTTCTGGATGGGATGACTTTCCTCTAAGGGAGGGGAGTCCTCCGTGGATGAAGCCTCACACTGGGTCAAATCTTAGGCCCGAGCATGCAACAGAGAAGACAGTCCAGAGAGAAATGTTTGCTTCTGTGATATAGCGCCGTTCTTAGTGTGATTTTTCCTTCTTGTTGCAATGGAGTTCTTTCCTTAGAAAGAGTGCACGGCCGCGTTGCAAAGCGGAGCGGCCGTGCTCCTCTGGAGCCTCTTTTTGCCCCACTCGCAAGAGTTTCACGCAAGAGGACAGTAGACAGACATAGACAGGTCACACTCACAGTCTTTCACAGTTGAGCCCCACTGGGCCGGTGTACTTTCGCGGATTTTCCCCGCCTGGTGTCACACACAGGGAGCCTTCCATTTCCTTTCTCATGGCTGCTTTTAGTTTTTCTTCCAATAGATCTTTATGTTTTGGTGGACTTGGAAATTTGCTAGGGTTTGTCTGTGTCTCCAAATGTTAGGGTTCTCCTTGATTTACCCATATTTCTTTGCATTTATTGGTGTTGCTTGTAGTGCAGTGCCTTCCAATTTCAGCCTGCTTTGGTCCCCTGTGGCATGGGGATTGGCCCCCTCCCTGAGGGTGGTTCTAGAAGGGTCTGTTGGGTGAGCTCGCTCAGGTTCTGCTCCTCCTGTGCTCTTTATGTGGCCTGTTCCATTGCTTTTCCCTCTTGTTGCCAGCTAGTGTGTTCGGCTTCTGGTGCTGTTGCATCTAGCTCCTTCGCGCCCCCCCCCCCCCCCCGACCTGGGAGTCAGCTCTGCCACTTCCTTCAGCGTGTCTGGTCTATTCCCTCTCCCTATTCTTGCCAGCCGTGCAGTTCTGTTCCTGGCCACAATGGTTGAGAGCACTGTTGGGACTAGCCCTCTGTCCTCCCTCCCCTATTTGGAATTCAATGGAGTTCCACCCTCTCTGGGCCTCAGCCAAAGAAATTTCCTCAGCCAAACTGACACGGCCATTGCCCTCAGCCCTTGGGGAGTCCCAGGTCCACTTCAGTGCTCAGGGTGGTAGGCTTTTCTAGGTCACCCAAAGGACCAGGTGGCAGGCCCAATCTCACCCAGTCTAATGGTCCTAGCCTGTCCCTGCAGCGCAGAGAGAGTCAGGTGCAAGGTTCTCTTCACCCCTCCTACACTCCGCTTGGGTTTGGGTACTCTGGAGAGGGGCACACAGGGTGGTGGCGGATCTCGGGTGCCCACATGGAGAGTGGGGCACTCAACTGGTCCACTCTCCACTCGGGCCTGGGCACTCTGGAGAGGGGCATGCAGGGTGGCGGCGGGTCTGGGACACCCACATGGGGAGTGGGGCACTCATCCGGTCCACTTTCTGCTCGGAATTGGGTACTCTGGAGAGGGGTGAGCAGGGTGGCAATGGGCGTGGGTCTTGGGCGCCCATGTGGGGAGTGGGGCACTCACCAGGTCCATTCTCTGCTCGGGCTTGGGGACTCTTATTTTATATTTTTAATATAAAAATCTTTATTTCAGCATCATGATTACAAGCATAAATATAGTTGGGTTTCAGTCATAAAAAGAACACCCCCTTCACCAGTGCAATATTCCCACCACTAATGCCTCCCCTTTTTCCTTCCCACCCCTGACTGTATTTGAAGTAGGCATTCTACTTTTTGACTCATTTAGATTGTCCTGACAGTTGTTAGTGTAGTTTTTCCCCTAACTGTACACACCACTAATTGTGGTGAGCTTCATATTGTGCTCCTGTTTTTCTGGCCTCATCTATATTGTCTCTGGGTATTATTACAATAATGTCATTAATTTTCTCTTAAAACCTATACATGAGTGATACTATTCTGTGTCTATCTCTCTCTCTCTGACTTATTTCACTCAGCATAATAAATTCCATGTACATCCACATCTAGGACAATTTCAGGACTTTATCTCTCCTGATGGCTTCATAATATTTCATTGTGTTTATGTTTCACAGTTTCTTTAGCCATTCAACTGTTGAAAGGCATCTTGGTTGTTTCCAGAGTCTTGCTATTATAAATAGCACTGCAATGAATTTAGGTTTGAAGAAGGGATTTTTGTATTGTACTTTTGTGTTCCGAGGGTACATCCCTAGGAGTGGTATAGCTGAATCATATGGGAGTTCAATTTTTAGCTTTTTGAGGAATCTTCATATTGTTTCCCATAAAGGCTGAACTAGAGAGCATTCCCACCAGCAGTGAATAAGAGTTCATTTCTCTCCACATCCCTGCCAGCACTGATCTCATTGTTCTTGTTCTTTGTGATCTGTTCCAGTATTTGTAATGTGAGATGGTACCTCATCGTTGTTTTGTTGTTTTAGTTTTTATTTTATTTTTTTAATTCTTTTTGGCCACACCCGGTGATGTTCAGGGGTTACTTCTGGATACGTACTCAGAAATGGCTCCTGGCTTAGGAGACCATATGGGACGCCAGGGGATTGAACCATGATATGTCCCAGGTCAACATGTGCAAGGTAAATAAATGTCCTACAGTTGCCACCTCTCTGGCCCCTCATTGCTGTTTTGATTTGCATCTCCTTGATGTTTAGTGATGTGGAGCATTTTTTATGTGTCTTTTGATCATTCATATTTCTTTTTTGAGGAAGTATCTCTTCATTTTTTCTCCCCATTTTTTGATAGGGTTAGATTTTTTCTTGTTAAGTTCTGTTAGTACCTTGTATATTTTTGATATTAGCCCCTTATCTGATGTGTATTGGGTGAATAGTTTTTTTCTATTTTGTAGGTGGGTTTTAATCCTAAAGATTTTTTCCTTTGAGGTGAAGAAGCATCTCAGCTTAATATAGACCCATCTGCTTATCTCTGCTTCCACTTGTTTGGAGAGTGCTGTTTTCTCCTTTAGTCTCAATGTCATGGAGTGTTTTGCCTACATGTTGTTTTATATTCCTTATGATTTAAGGCCTGATATAAAGTTCTTTAATCTATTTGCATTTGATCTTTGTGCACTGTGTTAGATGGGGGTCTGAGTTCACTATTTTGAAAATGGCTAACCAGTTATGCCAACACCACTTTTTGAAGTTCTTTCCTTAATTTTTTTTTTGATTTCTTGCCTCTTTATCAAAGATTAGTTGACTGTACATCTTGGGAACATTCTATATATACTCAAGTCTCTTCCACTGCTCTGAGGATGTCTTTATTCCAAAACCAGGCTGTTTTAATAACTATTGCTTTGTAATACAATTTAAAATTATGAAAAATAATGCATCCCATATTTCTTTCCCCAAGGATTGCTTTAGCTACTCATAGGTGTTTATTGTTTCAATGAATTTCAGAAGTGTTTGATCCCCTTCTCTGTAAGAATACCATGAGTATCTTTAGAAATATTTCATTAAATCTGAGCAATGCTTTGTGGAATATGGCCATTTTAATGGCACCCATGATCAGGGTATGTGTCTCCATTTTCTTATGCCCTTTTTCATTTCTTAAACTAGGGTTTTTTAGTTCTCTTTGTCTAAGATTTTCACCTTAGTTAAGTTGACTCTAAGATATTTGAGTTTATGTGGAACTAATGTGAATGGGATTGTTTTTAAAATATCCTTTTTTTCTCTATCATCAATGGAGAAGGTTTAACAAAAACTCCTGATTGTAAGGGCTGGGGTGAGTAAAAAGCAAAGAAGGTCACAGCATGTGTATTCTGTAAAGGGTTATAATTGATGAGGGGACCTGATTCCTTAAAAAATAAGCTAATTGCTGTCCTTTCAAAGCTCCATACTCACCAATCATTGGTGCTTTAGATGCATCCTAGAGTGATGCATCTATTACCAAAGGTGTTGGAACTATATGCAGTGTACCTTCTTATTCATGCCAGGCATCACTGAGCTCATGTCCGAGGCATTTAGTTGCTTCCATGCATGACTTATGATTCAGTGGTAGGTGACTAAGAGACACTTGTTACAAAGGGACATAGGTGAGTGCATAGAGGTAAAGGAATGACTTCCCTTTTTCTTTGCTTCTACTTGAAAAGAAGAAAATTCAGAGGCATAACTGGTAGGATGGAGACACCTACAGTCGGAACTAAAAGCAGCAAGTTCACAAAACTACGCCTGCCCAATGGGGCCTGACTGTAAAAAATTGTGAGTGATGCCTTTGTGTGTCTGTCTACTGTCCTGTTGTGTGAACCTCTTTGAGTGAGCCGAAAAGAGGCTCCAGAAAAATCGATCTCCCAGAGTCCCATTCTAGGGCAGGAGCACCAAGGAACTGCTCCATAATGTGAAAACGGCCATAAGCAGTATTTTGCAGAAGCCAGTTCCCCTGTTTGTGACATCAGGCTGGGAAAATCTATGAAACTACGCTTGCCCAGTGGGGCCCGAATGTGAAAAATTGCGAGTGCTGTCCGTATGTGTCTGTCTACTGTCCTGTCATATGAACCTCTTGGGAGTGGGCCAAAAAGAGGCTCCAGCAGAGCAGGGCCACTCCACATTGCTACATGGTGTGCACTCTTTCTAAGAAAGAACATCATCAAAACAAGTAGAAAAAAACACACTAAGAACTGTGCTGGATCACTGAAGCCCAGCATTTCTGTCCGGACAGTCTTCTCTGCTGCATGCTCGGGCCTAAGATTTGATCCTGTGTGAGTCTTCATCCATGGAGGACTCCCCTCCTTGGAGGCAAGTCTACCCATCCAGAAAGGGCGGAGCCAGAGGAGTATGGCTGCCTACATCATTTAGCCAATGAATACCACCACAACACGAAGAAAAACCCACAATACAAGTGTGACAATGGGAAAACAACGCAGGCAAGCATCAGACATAGAGAATGAAGATGACAATTCTGATGACCTATAGATAATGACCAACCAACTAATCAACCTCTCAGATAAGGACTTTAGACGAGCAATATGGAAGATGCTCAACGAACTCAAAGAAACCATGGATCGAGTTGAACAAAACACTAATAAGAACCAAGAAAATATGAAGACAGAAATCACAAAACTCCAAACTGAAATAACATGTCAACTAAGAGGCCTGAAAAATTCATTAAACAAGTGAATGACAAAAAGGATAAGTGCTAGGACAGCGTATCAGAAACTGAGTATAGACTTGGTGCTGTGGAAGATGAAAAATAATATCAATAACAACACAATAATTGTGGGGGACCTAGTGGATATATATAGGACACTCCATCCCCAGAAACCTGGATACACATTCTTCTCCAATGTACATGGGACATTCTCCAGGATAGACTACATGCAGGCATCATAAAACTTACCTCAATAATATCAAGAGGATAGAAATTTTGCAGACTACCTTCGCTGACCACAAGGCTCTGAAATTATTTGTGAATTCCAAAGGGACACAGAAGAAAAACGTTAACACCTGGAAGTTAAACAGCCTCATAGTGAATAACCAGTGGGTCCGAGATGAAATCAAGGAGGAAATCAAAAGTTTCCTGGAAACAAATGACAATAAAGACACAAACTATCAGAACTTATGGGGCACAGAAAAAGCAGTACTGAGAGGAAAATTAATAGCTTTGTAAGCACACATCAGGAAGGAAGAAGGGGGCTTACCTGAGTAGCTTAATAACACAGCTAATAGAACTAGAAAGTGCTCAACAGAAGGACCCAAAAAATAGACAGAAGGAAATAACAAAGCTGAGAGCAGAAATCAACAAAGTGGAAACCCAAAAAACAATCCGAAAGATCAACAAAAGCAGATGGTTCTTTGAAAAAATAAACAAGATTGATAGACCACTGGCAAAACTAAGAAAAAAAGAGAGAGAGAAACTTGATAATTTGTATTAGGAATGAAAAAGGAGAGATCACTACTAATATGGCAGAAATTCAAAGGGTAATCAGAAACTACTTTGAGAAACTCTACGCCACTAAAACTGAGAACCTGGAAGAAATAGATACATTTTTGGACTCTTGTAATGTTCCATGGTTGAAGGAAGAGGATGTTGCATATGTAAACACCCCCATCAGTATTGATTAAATTAAAATTGTAATCAAATGTCTGCTCAAAAACTAAAGCCCAGGCCAGGATGGATTCACTAATGAATTATCTCAAACTTTCCAAGAGGAACTACTACCAATCCTGGATAGACTCTTTCATGAAATTAAACAAATGGAAACACTTCCAAATAGCTTTTATAAAGCCAACATCACCGTGATACCTAAACCAGACAGAGATGCTACTAAAAGAGAAAATCACAGACCAATATCACCGATGAATGCAGATGCAAAGATCCTCAACAAAATCCTGGCAAATAGGATTCAATGCCTCATTAAGAAGATTATCCACTATGATCAGGTTGGTTTCATCCCGGGAATGCAAGGATGGATTAATATCCATAAATCTATCAACATAATATCAACACAACATCAACAACAAGAAAAATAAAAACCACATGATCATATAAATAGATGCAGAGAAAGCATTTGATAAGGTCCAACACCCATTCTTGATCAAAACTCTCAGCAAGATGGGAATGGAAGGAACCTTTTTCAATATAGTTAAGGCCATCTACCACAAACCAGTGGCAAATATTATCCTCAATGGAGAAAAACTAAAAGCCTTTCCTCTAAATTCTGGCACAAGACAAGGCTGTCCTCTCTCACGAATCCTATTCAGCACAGCACTGGAAGTACTCGCTATAGTGATTAGGCAAGAAAAAGATATCAAGGGAATCCAGATAGGAAAGGAAGAAATCAAGCTCTCACTGTTTGCAGATGACATGATACTCTACTTAGAAAACCCTAAAGACTCTACCAAAAAGCTTCTAGAAACAATAGACTCATATAGCAAGGTGGTAGGCTATAAAATTAACACACAAAAATCAATGGCCTTTCTTTACACCAATTGTAATAAGGAAGAAAGGAACATTAAGAAAACAACCCCATTCACATTAGTGCCACACAAACTCAAATATCTTGGAATCCACTTGACTGAAAATGTGAAGGACCTATACAAAGAAAACTATAAAACTCTGCTCCAAGAAATAATAGAGGACATGAAGAAATGGAAACACATACCCTGCTCAAGGATTGGCAGGATTAACATCAAAAAAATGGCAATACTCCCCAAGGCATTATACAGATTTAATGGATCCCTCTAAAGATACCCATGACATTTTTCAAAGAAGTGGATCAGGCATTTTTGAAATTCGTTTGGAACAATAAACACCCTAGAATAGCTAAAGCAATCATTGGGAAAAAGAATATGGGAGGAATTACTTTCCCCAACTTTAAACTCTACTACAAAGCAATAGTTATTGAAACAGCATGGTATTGGAATAAAGACAGGCCTCCGATCAGCGGAATAAGCTTGAATACTAAGAAAATATTCCCCAGACATACAAGCACCTAATGTTTGATATAGGAGCAAGAAATCCTAAATGGAGCAAAGATAGCCTCTTCAACAAGTGGTGTTGGGACAACTGGCTAGCCACTTGCAAAATTTGAACTTAGACCCCCAGCTAACATCATGTACAAAGGTAAAATCCAAATGGATTAAAGACTTTGATATCAGACCCAAAACCATAAGATATATCGAACAACACATAGGCAAAACACTCCAGGACATTGAGACTACAGGCATATTCAAGGAGGAAACTGAACTCTTCAAGCGAGTGAAAGCATAGATTAACAGATGGGAATATATTAAGCTGAGAAGCTTCTGTACCTCAAAGGAAATAGCGCCTAGGAAACAAGAGCCCCCCCACTGAGTGGGAGAAACTATTCACCCAATACCCATCAGATAAGGGGCTAATCTCCAAAAAAAAATTTGGCAATGACTGAAATACAAGAAAATATCTAATCCCATCAACAAATGGGGAGTAGAAATAGAGAGACACTTTGATAAAGAAGAAATACAAATGGCCAAAAGACACATGAAAAAATGCTCCACATCACTAATCATCAGGGAGATGCAAATCAAAACAACTATGAGATACCACCTCACACCACAGAGAATGGCACACATCACAAAGAATGAGAATAGACAGTGTTGGCGGGGATGTGTAGAGAAAGGAACTCTTATCCACTGTTGGTGGGAATGCCGTCTAGTTCAACCTTTATGGAAAGCAGTATGGAGATTCCTTAAAAAACTGGAAATCGAGCTCCCATACAATTCAGCTATACCACTCCTAGGAATATACCCTAAGAACACAAAAATACAATACAAAAACCCCTTCCTTACACCTATATTCATTGCAGCACTATTTACCATAGCAAGACTCTGGAAACAACCAAGATGACCTTCAACAGACAAATGGCTAAAGACACTGTGGTACATATACACAATGGAATATTATGCAGCTGTCAGGAGAGATGAAGTCATGAAATTTTCCTATACATGGATATACACGGAATCTATTACGCTGAGTGAAATAAGTCAGTAAGAGTGAAAAATGCAGAATGGTCTCACTCATCTATGGATTTTAAGGAAAATGAAAGACATTCTTGCAATAATAATTTTCAGACACAAAAGAGAAAAGTGCTGGAAGTTCCAGCTCACCTCAGGAAGCTCACCACAATGACTGATGTGTTTAGTTAGAGAAATAACTACATTTTGAACTGTCCTAATAATGAGAATGTTTGAGCGAAATGGAAAGCCTGTCTAGAGTACAGGCGGGAGTTGTGTGGGAGGAGGGAGATTTGGGACATTGGTGATGGGAATGTTGCACTGGTGATGGGTAGTGTTTTTTACATGACTGAAACTCAAGCACAATCATGTATGTAATCAAGGTGTTTAAATAAAATATAAAAAAGCAGCAAGTTCCTCAGAAACCGCTGGTTGTGCAACACTTAGTCCTTAATTCCAATATATCTTATGACCCCATAGCGCAAGCCATGAGTGTATCATGGAGTCTGTGGTGAAGATGCCACACAGGGCCATTCATTTCCAACTGTTTTTGGTATTTTATCAGGAGGCCTTTAAGGAAAATAAGCCCCCAATATTTCAAATGTTATCATGAACAAAAAGGATTTAAAATTTTTATAAAGTTTATGCTGGTATATGCCAGACCAATTTATGGTGGTGTGAATTCTCTGCAATTCCAGACTGCTGAGACCAGAGACATGTATATCATAGCCAGCACATATTCTCTAAGTGTTTTAATATATTGTAGCACCTATGTAGGTCACTGAATGGTTGTCTGCTATAATACCTCACACACATGGGGCTGGAGTGGGCATACAAGCAGTATGCCTGTGTTAGTCTAGGACAAAGCGTGGTTCAATCCCCTGGTGTCCTATATGGTCCCCAAGGCAGAAACAATTTCTGAGCACATAGCCAAGTGTAACCCCTTAGCGTCACCGGGTGTGGCCAAAAAAGCCACAAAAAAAGCCACAAAAAAAACACAAACAAACAAACAAAAAAAACAACCTCACACACATAAGATCTAAGACCATACATGCAGTGGGGAAAAGTTACATTTGAAAAAAAAAAAAAAAAACACCTTGAATCTACAAAAGTATCCATAGTCAAGAGATACAAAAACACATCACAAGTTTTGTTTAAAAAATGTAATCTTGCAGACACAGAAAATCTGAGAACAAAAATGCAAAAACTGTAAACAGGAATGTAAGCACTGAAAACCTGAAGAGTCAAAATAAAAAGTCTATTTAAAGGACTCATCACCATAGAGTGAGCTGCTGAGGATCAAATATATATCCTTGAAAATGAAGTGAATAAAACTCTAGAGAACAACAGAGAGAAACAAATATCAAAATAAAAAATGACAAGGAAACTTTGGAATAAATTCAAAAGAATAAAGAACCTCTAATGTACCAGAAAGATAGGAAGAAAACCCCTATGAAAAAAGAGCAATCAACTAAGTCATTACTCAGAAGTCTCCAAAGCTGAAGAATGCATATAGATATCCTAAATGCTGAAGAGTTACAGTTGAAATAAACCCATCTAGTTACCATGGTGGAAGCTATAGATATAGATAGAATATGGAAAGCAACAAAATCAGAAAAGAAAATTCCATAAAAAATGTATCCTAAAGATTTATAGCAGGTTTATCAAATTAAATCATCAAGATCTGAAAACACATACCCTGCTCAGGGATTGGCAAGATAAACATCATTAAAATGGCATACTCCCCAAAGCATTGTACAGATTTAATGTGATTCCTCTAAAGATACCCATGACATTATTCAAATAAGTGGATGAAACACTTCTGAAATTCATTTGGAATAATAAATACCCTCGAATAGTTAAAGCACTCCGTGCTGAAAAGAAATATGGAAGGCATTACTTCCCCCAACTTTAAACTGTATTACAAAGCAATAGTTATCAAAACAGCATGGTAACAGACTAAAGGGAGACCCTCAGATCAGTGGAAAAGGCTTGAGTACTCAGAGAAAGTTCCCCAGATATACTATCATCTAATTTTTGATAAAGGAGCAAGAAATTCTAAATGGAGCAAGAAAAAGCTCTTCAAAAGGTGGTGTTGGCAAAAACTGGTTAGCGACTTGCAAAAAAGCGACTCAGACCCCCAGCTAACACCATGTATGAAGGTAAAATCTAAATGGATAAAAGACCTTGATATCATACCAAAATCATAGTGTATACAGAAAATATGTAGGTAAAACACTCTATGACATTGAGACTAAAGGCATCTTTAAGGAGGAAACAGCAAACTCCAAACAAGTGAAAGCAGAAATAAACAGATGGGACTATATTAAGCTGAGAAGCTTCTGCACCTCAAAAGAAATAATGCCCAGAATAAAAGAGCCAACCACGGAGTGGGAGAAACTATTCAGCCAATACCCATCAGATAAGGGGCTATAATCCAAAATATACAAGGCACTGATGGAACTTTATAAGAAAAAAACATATAATCCCATCAAAAAATGGGGAGAAGAAATGAACAGACACTTTGACAAAAAAGATATACAAATGGCAAAATGGCATATGAAAAATGCTCAACATTACTAATCATTATGGAGATACAAATCAAAACATCTATGAGGTACCATCTTACGCCACAGAGATTGTTGCACATCACAAAGAATGAGAACAAGCAGTGATGGCAGGGATGTAGAAAGGAACTTTTATCCACTGCTCATGGGAATGCTGTCTAGTCCAACCTTTATGGAAAGTAATATGGAGATTCCTCCAAAGTCTGGAAATTGAGCTCCCATACAATCCAACTATACCATGCCTCAGGATATACCCTAGGAACACAGAAATACAATACAAGAATCCCTTTCTCACACCTATATTCATTGCCATGCTATATACAATAGCCAGATTCTGGAAAAAACCAAGATGCCTTTCAGCAGATGAATGGCTAAAGAAACTGTGTTACATAAACATAATGGAATATTATGCAAACATCAGGAGAGATGAAATCATGAAATTTTCATATACATGGAAGTACATGGAGTCTAATATGCTGAGTGAAATAAGTCAGAGAGAGAGATAGTCACAGAATACTCTCATCATCTTTGTGTTTTAAGATAAGTAAAATACATTGTTGCAATAATCCTCAGAGACAATGAGAGGAGTGCTGGAAGTTCCAGCTCACGACATAAAGCTCACCATAAAGAGTGGTGAGTGCAGGTAGGGAAATAACTACAATGAGAACTCTCATAACAATGTGAATGTGTGAAGGAAGTCGAAAACCTGTCTAGAGTACAGGTTGGGATGGGGAGGAGGGAGATTTGGGACTTTTGTGATGGAAATGTTGCACTGGTGAAGGGGAGTGTTCTTTATATGACTAAAATCCAAATACAATCATATTTGGAATCAAGGTATTTAAATAATGATATTAATAAAAAATATCTGAAAATATAGTGACAAAATAAGTCAATAAAATAAATGACTCATCTAGATTTTTTTTGGGTGGCCCCACCTCGTGACGCTCAGGTTTTACTCCTGGCTATGCTCTCAGAAATGGTTCCTGGCTTGGGGGACCATATGGGACATGAGGGGATTGAATCAGTCTGTACTGTGTCAGCTGCATCAAGACAGACAACCTACCTTTGCACCATCGCTCTGGCACCTCACCGAGAATATTTTATCTAGACAGTCTAACATTCATATTTCATATTGTGAATAAGTAATAGCTGAGGTAATTAAAATATTCCTCCAAACAAATGAAAATTAGGATATGAGTTGCCATAATTTATGTGACAGAGCAAAAACAGTGTTAAGAGGAATTTCAGAGCTTTACAAGCGTTCATCATAAAGAAAGGATCCATATAAACAACTTGACTCCACAGCTTAAGAAACTCTAAAACTATCAATAAAATAAATTGGATACAGTTAAAGGAGGGAAATAATAAAACTTAGAGTGAAAATTAATGTACTGTGATAAAAATATTAAGTTCAAAGAGTCAATAAAACAAGATGTTCATTCTTGAAAAATTAAACAATATCAACAAACTACAAGCAAAACCCCAAAGAAAAAAAGAGAACCCTATTAAACCAAATCAGAAACTATAGGGGGACATCACAACACAAACCCTTAAAGAACCTCTATGTTATGAAATAAGAGAACCTGGAAGAAATAGATAAAATTTTAGTGGGAATGTTGCACTGGTGAATGTGGGTGTTCTGTTTATGACTGAAACCCAACTACAATCATGCTTGTAAACATGGTGCTTAAATAAAAATTTGAGAGAGAGAGAGAGAGAGAGAGAGAGAGAGAGAGAGAGAGAGAGAGAGAGAGAACTGAAATGATCAAAAGAAAAAATTTGGACTCCAATCACTTCCCTAGACTAAACAAGATAAGTTAGAATTTCTGGATGACCTATTACTACTTAGAAAATTGAAATGGTAATCAATTATCTTTCTCCATACAAGCTCAGGACAGTTGGGGTTTTATAGTCCATTATTTCAAACCTTTAAGAAGAATCTAATGGCAATTTGTTTTATGGTCTTTCAGAAAATTGAAGAAAATTCAACACTTCAAAAGTTTTCTATGGGGCAGGAGCAGTGGACCAAGAAGTAAGGCCTTGCTCACACAAGCCTAGAATGTATCACAGTTAGATCTCCTAGTGTCCCATATGGTCCCCCAAGCCAGGAGCGATTTCTGAGTGCATAACCAGAAGTAGACCCTGAGCGTCACTGGGTTTGGCCCAAAAACCAAAAAAATTTTCTATGAAGGAAATATCACCCCGATGACAAAAGCATATAGAAAAACCACACAAAAATAAAAAAGAACATTAAAGGCTAACATCTTTAATAAACCTAGATAAAAAGATACTTAACAAAACACTAGCAAATAGAATCCACCAATAAAACAAAAGGTTTTCATGCACCATACCCAAGTAGGATTCATCCCAGAGATGCAAGGATGGTTTATCATACATGAGTTAATAAACATGACACACCATGTAAATAAAATAAAAATGAATATCATATGTTCATATAGTGATTCAAAGAAACCATTTGATTTCCAGTACTGATTCTGATAAAAATAAATGTAAATAAAATAAAAATGAATATCATATGTTCATGTAGTGATTTAGGGAAACCATTTGATTTTCAGTGCTGATTCATGATAAAAATAAATGTAAATAAAATAGAAATGAATATCATATGATTATATAGTGATTCAGAGAAACCATTTGATTTCCAATACCAATTCATGATAAAAACTCAAAAAGACCGGGTATTGAAGAAACTTTCCTCAACATAGTCAAAGCTATTTACCAGAAACACTTGGCAAACATTATATTCAATAAAGAAAACCTAAGGGTTTTTCCTTTAAGATTAGACATAAGAAAATTTTGCTCACTCTTGCCATTTTGATTAATACAGTAACAACTAGGAAAGAAAAAAATTACGAAGAAAGGGAATATAGGAAGGGAAGAGTTCAAGCTCTTTTGGAGCTGATACAATACTATACTTCAAAAATCTCTAAAGGCTACAATAAAGATTCTAGAAATAATATGCTAAAGCCCTTGGCTTTTTTAATAGAAAAATAATAAAAACAAGTGAGTCTTTTTTAATTCAATCACAATTGTGGCTCAAAAAATCAAGTACCTAGGAATCATATTAATTAAAATGATGAAAGACTTATAGAAAGAAAACTGTAAATCACTATAATGAT
This sequence comes from Suncus etruscus, assembly GCF_024139225.1. Lineage (NCBI taxonomy): Eukaryota > Metazoa > Chordata > Mammalia > Eulipotyphla > Soricidae > Suncus > Suncus etruscus. Next base: position 73,773,753 of record NC_064849.1, on the reverse strand, counting down.
TCTACAATATCTTTATTTCTGCATCTTTTTGTTTGTTTGTTTGTTTGTATTTTGGAGCCAAAACTAGAAGTGATTAGGTGTTACTCCTGGTTCTGCTCAGACATAACTCAGACAGGCAGGCTCAGGAGACCATATGGGATGCTGGATATCAAACCTAGACCAAACTCATGCCAGACAAACACCCTATCTGCTGTGCTATTTCTCTGGCCCATTCTTATTATTGTACTTAAAAATATTTCCACTTACCACTAAAAAAGTAATATAAATATATATTATATTGTGCCTGCTAAAGGGATAGGATTGGGAATGTGTGGGAATCTGGGGACAAAAGTGGAGGAAATCTAATATTGGTGGTGGGACTGATCTTGAAACAAATGTATTCTACACAACTATGAAATACCTGGCCTTTAAAGTAGTCTATTAAAAAAGTAGAAATTTACGTTACATTTTATCCAGCAATATCTTTCCTGAAAATATACTCTAGGGGTTAAAAAATGAATGTAGAAAAGAGACTTTACTCCTATGTTTATTGTGGCACAATTCACAATAGCTAGAATCTGTAAGTAGCTCAACTGCCCCAGAACATATGCGTGAATAAAGGTTCCTAGAGTTATACCTCACACTTGCTTACAATCTGGGTGTCTTGTCATACCAGTAGTTAATCTGGAGCTTAAAACATGCAAAGCATTTACCAAAAACCTATAACTCTCTGGTCCTAGTCATGTATTCTTGCTTGTATAATGTGAACTACAATTCGTAAATTATTTCACTAAATATAAACTAATTACTTTCAGAATAAATATATAAATATTTATTTACTTATGGAGGATATTGCTTGACATTTTTATTATCCCTCTAGATTCTAGTTTTATAGTTTAAGATAGGATATAATAATTTCGCAAAATTATGAATTATTGTTGAATTCCTTTGTTGCATTTGATTATGTACTAAATCCAATGTGTAATTTTGTTAATATATTCCACAGTAATTCATGGATGCTTCTTTAATGTTCTTTCATTTCATAGTTTTATTAGTTTACATTAAATGCTAACTGTGACTTGCAAAGCTGCTAAACAATTGTATTTATGTTAATTTCCAAGCTAAAATTAGATCATTCTTAATTTAAGCATGAGTAATACTTTCTCTAATGTGGCTATTTAATATTTTTATATTTAGTTTTTGATGAATATTTAGCAAATACTTTAAACATATAAATAATTATACTATACATTTTATATTTAGATATGGATGGAAATTGTATTAAATTTGGAAGTCTGTTAAATATTTATTATGTTAAAACTTCATTTATTTTCATCAGGTTACTACACAAATAACCAAATTGAAACTACCAAAGTATACAAGAAAAACAAACTAATAAAGCTAAGCCAATAAATCATTTTAGAGTAGAGAAGTTTAAGGTTCAGAGAAATGAAAGTAAATCTAAAGAAAACCTTACACATAGAGTGGCCCAAAATGTACAATATCTGCCAAATTAAACGTCTCTTGATAATTAAAGTCTTATACAATCATGAACAGATAAAAATATCTCATATAGAAGATGTCCATTGAGAAGTGCAATCACCATATAGCCATATAGAGCTTCATTCACCATATAGCCAAGCTCCATGATTCATTCTACTCATGAAAAAGAGTAGAAACAAGTAGTGAAATGTAGATACCTTGGCCTTGGAGCTAAAAACGGGAGGAATCTCAAGAGGAGGTTGCAGGTTAAGTCCCTGATCTACTGACGCCTCAACAGCTGCACTCACCACTCACAAAACTGCTTTGCCAATGACTCATCTTCACTGCTTAAACATTTATCTCTGTAGAGACAAGTAATGAATAAAATTCTAGGTATGCTGGTAGTTGGCCTGAGATCACCAGGTCTTCCTCGGAGTGCATGTAACCACCTTGCCTCCACCCCTGCCTTTGCACACTTTCTAAAGGTCTAGCTGCTTTAACTCTCTATGCATTATAAATCACAGATCTTGGAATTCCTGGAGAACATAGCCACACATGTAGTCACATCCAATTTTTTAAATATTATATTTCAGTAACAACACACCAAATTAGATGTAAATTTGGTACACAAGTCAACAAATGCAAAGACACTTAATAAAAATCAGAAAAAAACAAGCAACATATAATTTAGCTAACTATATAACAATTACTTAATAAGCCCTTTGTAATATGTGATAATTTATTTGATGTATTTAAGTATATAGTGATATATTTTTTTTTCTTTTTTTTTATTTAAACACCTTGATTACATACATGATTGTGTTTGGGTTTAAGTCATAAAAGGAACACAACCCATCACCAGTGCAACATTCCCATCACCCAAATCTCCCTCCTCCCCACCCAACCCCCACCTGTATCCTAAACAGGCTCTACATTTCCCTCATACATTCTCAATATTAGGAAAGTTCAAAATGTAGTTATTTCTCTAACTAAACTCATCACTCTTTGTGGTGAGCTTCCTGAGGTGAGCTGGAACTTCCAGCTTTTTTCTCTTTTGTGTCTGAAATTTATTATTGCAAGAATGTCTTTCATTTTTCTTAAAACCCATAGATGAGTGAGACCATTCTGCGTTTTTCTCTCTCTCTCTGACTTATTTCACTCAGCATAATAGATTCTGTGTACATCCATGTATAGGAAAATTTCATGACTTCATCCCGCCTGACAGCTGCATAATATTCCATTGTGTATATGTACCACAGTTTCTTTAGCCATTCGTCTGTTAAAGGGCATCTTGGTTGTTTCCAGAGTCTTGCTATGGTAAATAGTGCTGCAATGAATATTGGTGTAAGGAAGGGATTTTTGTATTGTATTTTTGTGTTCTTAGGGTATATTCCTAGGAGTGGTATAGCTGGATCGTATGGGAGCTCGATTTCCAGTTTTTGGAGGAATCTCCATATTGCTTTCCATAAAGGTTGAACTAGACGGCATTCCCACCAGCAGTGGATAAGGGTTCCTTTCTCTCCACATCCCTGCCAGCACTGTTTGTTCTCATTCTTTGTGATGTGTGCCATTCTCTGTGGTGTGAGGCGGTATCTCATTGTTGTTTTGATTTGCATGCCCAAAAACAAAAGCCCAGGCCCAGATGGATTCACTAATGAATTCTATCAAACTTTCCAAGAGGAACTACTACCAATCCTGGCAAGACTCTTTCATGAAATTGAATAAGTGGAAACACTCCCAAATAGCTTTTATGAAGCCAACATCACCTTGATACCTAAACCAGACAGAGATGCTATGAAAAAAGAAAATTACAGACCAATATCGCTGATGAATGCAGATGCAAAGATCCTCAACAAAATCCTGGCAAATAGGATTCAAAACCTCATTAAGAAGATCATCCGGGCCGGGCGGTGGCGCTGAAGGTAAGGTGCCTGCCTTGCCTGCGCTAGCCTTGGACGGACCGCGGTTCGATCTCCCGTGTCCCATATGGTCCCCCAAGCCAGGAGCAACTTCTGAGCACATAGCCAGGAGTAACCCCTGAGCGTTACCGGGTGTGGCCCAAAAACCAAAAAAAAAAAGAAGATCATCCACTACGATCAAATAGGTTTCATCCCAGGAATGCAAGGATGGTTTAACATCCGTAAGTCTATCAACATAATACACAACATCAACAACAAGAAAAATAAAAACCACATGATTATATCAATAGATGCAGAGAAAGCATTTGACAAGGTCCAACACCCATTCTTGATCAAAACTCTCAGCAAGATGGGAATGGAAGGAACCTTTCTCAATATAGTTAAGGCCATCTACCACAAGCCAGTGGCAAATATTATCCTCAATGGAGAAAAACTAAAATCCTTCCCTCTAAATTCTGGCACAAGACAAGGCTGTCCTCTCTCACCACTCCTATTCAACATAGCACTGGAAGTACTTGCTATAGCGATTAGGCAAGAAAAAGATATCAAGGGAATCCAGATAGGAAAGGAAGAAGTCAAGCTCTCACTGTTTGCAGATGACATGATGCTCTACTTAGAAAACCCTAAAGACTCTACCAAAAAGCTTCTAGAAACAATAGACTCATATAGCAAGGTGGCAGGCTACAAAATTAACACACAAAAATCAATGGCCTTTCTATACACCAATAGTAATAAGGAAGAAATAGACATTAAGAAAACAACCCCATTCACAATAGTGCCACACAAACTCAAATATCTTGGAATCAACTTGACTAAAAATGTGAAAGACCTATACAAAGAAAACTATAAAATTCTGCTCCAAGAAATAAGAGAGGACACGCGGAAATGGAAACACATACCCTGCTCATGGATTGGCAGGATTAACATCATCAAAATGGCAATACTCCCCAAGGCGTTATACAGATTCAACGCTATCCCTCTAAAGATACCTATGACATTCTTCAAAGAGGTAGATCAGGCACTTTTGAAATTTGTTTGGAACAATAAACACCCTAGAATAGCTAAAGCTATCATTGGGAAAAAGAATATGGGAGGAATTACTTTCCCCAACTTTAAAATTTACTACAAAGCAATAGTTATCAAAAAAGTGATATATTTTTTACCAATAACCTGTAAACAAGTAATATAAAGTATAGTACTTTGTTATTGCCAAGGTTGCATGCTTGGGAATGAGTGGGATTCAGGCACAAAAATTCATGGAATTTTAAATTGGTGCTGAGATTAGTGGTAGAACATGGAATGGCAAAAACAAATAAATTATGAGAAACTATGTAAATTATGGTGGTTAAACAAAGTAATTTAAAAATAGAAAAAAATTCAAAGAATTAATCTAACTCTCTTCCTAGGACAATCAGATTAAGTTATCCCAGTCCATGACCCCAAAATAGATCTAACCCAATCAAGTCAGTCAAAATTTAAAGCTCTAAACAATATTTCACAAGCCTTTTCATCTCAGAAATCATGAAGAGTTAATACTCTTTTCATGCTAATGGTTTTTTTTTTGTTTTTTTTTTGGGGGGGGGGGACACACCTGGTGGTGCTCAGGGGTTACTCCTGGCTGTCTGCTCAGAAATAGCTCCTGGCAGGCACGGGGGACCATATGGGACACCGGGATTCGAACCAACCACCTTAGGTCCTGGATTGGCTGCTTGCAAGGCAAACACCTCTGTGCTATCTCTCTGGGCCCGCTAATGTTTTTCTTAAACAAGCCCATAATCTTATATTAACACTGGTCCAAATTAAACCAGGCCCATGTAAATGCCCCAAACTGCCAAGTTTCCTCAAGGTAATGCTTCTTGAAACTTAAAATGCATATTTTATTTATAACACATAGCAATTTCACATTGAAATAATCATAAAACATAAATTAACACTAAGTTAACCCAATCCATATAAGAACCTTGACTCAAATATAGGCTTAAACCAGTAATGTAGCCCAGATTTTAAATGGTACAATACTTTAGTTACCTTTGGCTCTCAGAAAATAACAATTGATAATTCCTTGTTATGCTAATTCCTAACCCTAAACCTAGCACCCAATCTTTCACTAATCCTAATCTACAAAGAGGCCTGAGCCACATAAATGCCACTAACAATATTCTTCAAATAAAAGGTCTCTCAATATTTAACAATCATATTCAGCTATGAACAAAGAAAAACTTTACATCAAACATGTCCAAAGTATTTAACATAAAACTCTTCCAAGACTAACAGTATGTTAAGAAAATTGATATAAGGAACCTGACCTCCAAATAGTCTGAAAACAATCTAGTAGTCTAAATTTAATAAAATACAAAGTACTTTGGGTATCTTTTGACCTCAGAAAGCAGCAATAGTTAACAGCCTATTCATTCTAATATCTTACCCTAACTTTTTTTTGTTTTTGTTTTTGATTTTTGTTACTTTTGTTTTAATTTTTGTTTTTGGGCCACACCCATTGTTGCTCAGGGGTTACTCCTGGCTATGTGTTAAGAAATCACTCCTGGCTTGGGGGGACCATATGGGACATGGGGGATCTAACCACAGTCCATCCATGGCAGATGCCTTACCTCTAGCACCACCTCTCCAGTCCCCTTACCCTACTTTAGCATTGAATTTCAAATTAACCCTGATTTGAGCAATACCTGACACATATAGATGCCATAAATTGTTAATATTCCTCAAAGTAAAAGTCTCTTGAAACTTAAAAATTATATTAAATTATAAACACAGAAAGCATTCTCACATCAAAAACAGCCAAAGATCTTAAACTAACAGTCTTCTGAGATAAACACTATGCTAACCTAATAGGAATAAGGACCCTGACCCCCAAATAAACCTAAATAGCCAAATAAGCCAAATTTAAAAAATGTAAAGTATTCATATGTCTTTTGGTCTTGAAAATACAATAGTTAACACCATGTTTTGGCCAATCCCTAATCCTGACCCTGCATAACCAGTACATACATTTTATTGCATTTTGTAATATATATAATTTTATTTGTATTTTATATTAAATATAGACAATATTTATAAATATTGTATAAATAGGCATGGATTGGGTTTTTGGTTCTTAGAAAAGACAAAATCCATCATTGTGCATTTATAAATCAGTAAAAGCTTACAAATTACAGATATTTTCACATTTTAGATATAAATTATTCTAGAAAAGTCTTAATATAATGTGAAATTGTTCTCTAATGATGTTTTCTATTCAAAATATTGAAAATATGGTTGGTTGGTTGGAAGATTAGCCTAATTAATATAGATTATTTCTTACTTGGTACAGTTTTCTGGTTTATGAATAGTTTATCTTATTTTGTGAATGTTTATTTACCAATTTTCACTTAAATAAAACTAAAAGTTTTGTTTGATCACCTTCAGAAATTTAGTAAAATCTAAACAGCTGTGTCTTGTCTCTTTAGATAGTAATGTAAATTTAGTATTTGTGTAAAGTGTGACAAAATTTTATTAAGGAATATTTTTCACCTTTCAATAAGTGAGAATAATTTTGACAAATGAGGTATATATATATATTAATGAGAAATGTATACTTAGTTTGTGTGACTACAAGTTCATTTATATTGTTGCTTAACAAAAGAAAATTGAGATTTTAAACTTCTTACTAATGGTCAATTTTTTCAAAATCCCAATCCTGCTGAGAGTGAGAAAGTAAATGGTCAAAGAAAACTAATCTTATAGTGATACTACTAATTGATCAGTCATTGTAAATTTGCATTACTTTTATTTATAAGCATCTCTTTTATAGCATTAAATGTTATTCATAAGCATTACTGCACACTAGACAGGAAATTTAGTGTTTTATATCAATCTAACATTTGTATCAATATTTTTCTTTTATGTACATTTTTAACTATGAATATTTTTATGGCTCTGTCTTTAAAACAAGGTCTCATTTTTTTAAATTTTATTTTTTAAAATTTTTTTATTTGACCAAAGTGGCTTACATATCTTTCACAATATTGTTTTAGGTCAATGTTAACATTGAATCAGACAAGGTCTCATTTTTAAAATAAATATATAAAATATGCAATAATATGTCAAGACAAATAATTATTATACAATTAAAATAGTAATTTATGTTTATAAAGTAAATAATAATAGAAGATACAACCTGAATGACAAATCCAAAATGTATTTTCATTATCTCTAATAATTTTTATGCAATATGAAAAAGTCAATTATTTCTATTGTTGAAAAAATCACAATAAAACTACATAACTGTTTATTTATTTATTTTGTTTTTTGGCCACACCCAGAAGCTCTCAGGGATTATTCCTGGCTCTATGCTCAGAAATCACTCCTAGAGGGCTTGGGGACCATACGTAAAACCCGGTTGAACCCATTTGGCCGTGTGCAAGACAAAAGCCCTACCTACTGTGCTATTGCTCTGGCTCCAACCTTTATTTATTTAATTTTTGACATTGTGATTTACAATGCTACTAATGATAGGGTTTCATTCATGGTATGTTGCAATTCTGACTTCACCTTCCACCAATTTCCCTAAATTTCCTCCTAAGTTCCCTCCTGCAAAATCATTTAAAATAATAATAATAATAATAATAATAATTTGATACAGAAGTAATGTTGGCTATTACAGTTTTAACATATTCAGGTACTTGGTTTCTAAACGACTGTACTGTCCAAGGCCTGATCAATGCCCTTGTCTTACTCAATATACCTTTCCCTTTTCTCATATTTGCCATCTCGTTTCTGCAAAGGTTTGTTCGTATTTAGTTCCTCTTATTTCTTTGTGCTTCTCAAAGATTTCCCTTGGAACAGTGGAACAGTGTCCACTAGACCTATAGCTATTATGCTCACACTCTTACCTTAGGAAAATATAGGAAAACGGTATGTTTGTTTGTTTGTTTTAGTATTTGATACTATAGTATAATATAGTATAGTATAGTATAGTATAGTATAGTATAGTATAGTATAGTATAGTATAGTATAGTATAGATAATTAAAATTTGGAGCTGTAGCAAGTCAGCCCCTGAAGAGGTTGACTGATGGTGGGATGGAGGATGAGGCCTTTCTCTTCCAGCTCGGAGCACGCGTCTGCCACCCTGTCTAGCCGATGGTTCTGAGGTGAAACGGCGGGTAAACAGCTCGCAGACAGTCAGGCTCATGGAAATATTCGCTTTATTCAGTGGACAAGACTGAAGTCCAAAGACTCAGCTTCAGTTCCAGCCAAAAAGCCTCAGCCTTCCACAGACCCTTGTTTTTATCCCCCAGAGTCAGGTACCACCCAATGGTGGGATCAGATACCAACCAATGGTGGAAGCAGAATCAGGTACTACCCTAGGGTGGGGGCAGAATGCCAGGTCACACCCTAGGGTAGGGCACAATCACCAATCAGTTTAGGGTGAGTAACATAGTAATCCCCCAAAATATTTACATACACAACATGGAGCTACACTTGAAACTTCGTCCTGACTTTCTGGACAGGTCAGAGAATCAGTCTGGTTCAGCCTCGAGTGGGAGGGTGATCTGTCACATGCAAAAAAATATGTTTTTATCCCTGTGCTATTTTTCTAGATCCTGTAACAAAATTGTTTCCATAGTGTGACTAGCGTTGATAGTTGTGATTCAGTTTATAAAAGTGTAGTTTAGAGTATCTGTCATTTGCCATATGTTATGTTCCTGCACACTGTCTCATGGACATACTATAATACTTTATTCTTGGGGTCTAGAATGAAAAAAGGATGAAGCTCTTCTCTTTTTAAGGACCACAATTTCCTGATAACCTTGATCCTTGTATAATTTTGATCAAAATTGTGACCTCTGTATCTCATAAAACCTAAATCCACATCATACATATATTTTTATTATATATAATAATTCTCATAATTACTTTTACAGGTGATATAGGCTTTAGTTTCTTTATTATCATTCCACTAATGGGTTTTCAACTCTATTTTCTACTTTAAAAAATTCCGATCACAACCTATTCAAAATTTTGTCTATTCTGTGTTTTAAATAATATTGTATTATACATTTTCAAGATTTGCCCTCAAACTTTCTCTGTATTGTTCTTCCAAGTGGTTTCAGCTGTATTAAGAGCTCAACTGATTCTCTTTAATCAGTAATGGTCATTTGATTCGAAGCACAAGAATGCAGTTTTGCTTGAACCCAACAGTTCTGGGGAGCACCTGGACCCTGGGACTCCATGTCAGTGGTCAGGGGCCTATAGAAATGAATCTATTAATATCCAGTGAGCTGCAGGGCATAAGATGCCATGTTTGGAATCAAGGCCAGAGACATGAAAAAAATATGATTTAAACTCTGTGCTATTTTCAAACCCTATTCTCAGTGTCTTAACAAGTTATATTTATGTAATTTTTATTTTACCAATTCAATTCACATGATCAAAGTAGTTATTTACAACGAAGTTATACTGATTTTAATTAGTATATCTTTTCTATATAAGGTGACAAGTACTATCAATTAAATATCTGTATAGTCAGGTAACAGAATTTTGAGGGAAATAAAAATAAATCAGAAACTATATGCGCTGATACCATGGCAGGTTAGGTTATGTTAGTTCTAAAACCTAAATAGAAACTAAGATATAAGGAAAGCAATTAAGCTTTCAAAACTTCGATTTTCACTTGCTTAGATCATAATAAAAGTCGAACTTTTGGAATCAAAGCAGATGGAAGTGTGTTTGATAGACTCTCCTTATTCTACCACTCCACAGTCATTTGTACAGATTTTGATGGGTTTGCAGAGCTGTATGAAGCAACATATATTATGATGTAAATGCCATCATTATGACATATGCTTAAACTTCTGCTGAGAAATAAATAAAATATCTTGAAATGCCTGCTGTTTATCCCAGCTGTTTATTTCTCACAGTCCATAAATGGAAAAGTCACACAGTTTCGCATTTATATGCCGGAGAGGCATTTGGAAATAATTAAAATACTTACAAAGTGTGCCTTCTTTTTGTTCTGCCTTAGAATTAACTGATGATTTCATGAAAAAGGAAAACAGCATTAATAATAAATGAAGTATGCATTATCTCCAGAAAAGTGAAGAAATTACCAAAAATTATTTTTATTCTCTCCTAAATTTTCAATAGCACTATAAATAACTAAGAAGACATGTGTTGTAACACATAGAGACCACCCAGTCTGGCTGCATGGCTGGAGTGCTAGTGAAGATACAGTTCTCAGTGGGGAATTTGATCTTGTGGATAAATTAGGTTGATTACAGCGATTCTTACTTATCCTGATACTAATAAACACAAAAAAAGAAATTACAAAGGGAATTGAAGTTCACTCCATTCAAAATGTTACACTCACAAAATTTTCTAAAGTAAGCTGAAGTGCTTTACAACAAATATTAACAAATACACATGTATAGTCTTGTTTTATCAATTGTTTATTTGGAAATGTGCTGTGGTGATAAGATCTTTATATACATATTCTTTTATAGATAATAAAAATGGAAATTTTATGTATGTATATATGTACTTATATAATTTATATATAGTTATATACATATTTATGTATATGCACATATATTTATACATATGAATATAACACTGGTGCTCTTGCTAAAACTTTTTCAATATCAATTATATATTAATATATACTATATATACAGATATATAGTAAAACCACTGTTTTTATGACAACACCTCTAGTTCTTAGAACTTAGTCTTTACTCTGTATCCCTGAAGTTATATCAGGTGACCATATTGGTGCTGCCAATTGAACCAACTTAGGTTGGCTGTGAGCAGAACAAGTACCTTTAACATTCCATTATCTTTGTCCCCAACTGTTTATTTCTTTTAATTTGTTTTATTCAAGACAATGAATAAATGGGCTAATATATTTTACTAAACTTCTCTCTATATTTAAATATTTATCATTATATAATAAAATTATATTTTAGTGATAGTATTTTTTATTTTAATTAAATCTCATTTAAAGAAAAGTTACAGTATGAACTTTCATTTTTAACATTTGTAAAGTAAAAATAATACAATTTTGTCAAATTTTTATACATAATTGAAACAGTAAAATGTGATTTTAATATACAAATTATTGTGGATGCAGACAATAGCAATGGTGGTACCAAGGACCACCACATGGCTCTGTGTTTATGGGTCACTTCTTATACTGCTTGAGATATTTATCTCATATTAGGTTCAAACTAGTGTCTAGTACAATAAAAGTAAGTACATCACCCCTGTACTATGTACCTATCCCCTGAATTTCTAGTTTTTAATAATATTGAAAGTTTATTTACACATTTCTTTTTTTTATGTTTCTCTTCCCAGGTCTTTTCCTTTTTTTTTTTTTTTTTTTTTGCCTATTACAGTTTGTTTAATTGGAACAAGTGCACATAGGCATGTAAACTGACTTCTCAAATCCTGTGTCTCAAAATGCTGAAAGAAGAATACCTAAGGTCTTCAGAGTACCTTTCCGTTGGGCATGCCCAATGCTGAGTATACTATAGAGCAAAGGATACATGGAATGGTGCAGTGTGCCTAGTCTTTCAAATATCTCTGAACCCTAATTTTATTTTTGTAAGATAAAGATATATAAAACAACTTTGAATATTGATCCCACACTCTTATTTTGAAGACTGATCTAATCCCATCAAAAAATGGGAAGAAGAAATGAACAGACATTTATAAATATGAAATACAAATGGCCAAAAGGCACATGAAAAAATGCTCCTCATCACTAATTATCAGAGAGATGCAAATCAAAACAATGATGAGATACCATCTCACACCACAAAGATTGGCACACATCACAAAGAATGAGAACAATCAGTACTGGCGGTGATGTGGAGAGAAAGGAACTTTTATCCACTGCTGGTGTGAATGCCATTTAGTCCAACCTCTATGGAAAATGATATGGAGATTCCTCCAAAATCTAGAAATTGAGCTCCCATTCGATCCAGCTATTCCACTCGTAGGGATATGCCCTAAGAACACAAGAATACAATAAAAAAACCCTTCCTCTCACCTATATTTACTGCAGCACTATTCACAGTAGCCAGGCTCTGGAAACAACCAAGATGCCCTTCAACAGATGAATGGCTAAAGAAACTATGGTACATAAACACAATGGAATATTATGCAGTCGTCAGGAGAGATGGAGTCATAAAATTTTCCTATATATGGATGTATATGGAATCTATCATGCTGAGTGAAATAAGTCAGAGGGAGAGAGAGAGATGCAGAATAGTCTCACTCATCTATGGGTTTTAAGAAAAATAAAAGTCTTTTTTGCTACAATCCTCAGAGACAATGAGAGGAGGGCTGGAACTTCCAGCTCACTTCATGAAGCTCACCACAAAGAGTGGTGAGTGCAGTTATAGAAATAACTACACTGAGAACTACTGTAACCATGTGAATGAATGAGAACTGGAAAGCCTGTCAGGAGTACAGGTGGGGGTGGGGTGGGATGGAGGGAGATTTGGGACATTGGTGGTGGGAATGTTGCACTGGTGAAGGGGGAGTGTTCTTTACATGACTGAAACCTAATCATAATCATATTTGTAATCAAGATGTTTAAATAAATAAAAAATATTAAAAAAAAGAAATATTTAACCTTGCTGGATGCAATCCAAGGAGATTTATTTCTGGGTCAAAGAGCCAAGAAAGAGAAAATAGCCTTTGGGCACCCTTATAATGTTATTGGGAAAACTTATTCAAAAATAAACAATATAAATATTCCATGAAGGAGCTTTTATTATATTGACATTATTGGTTTCAATTAAGAGTCTCAAAAATATTTCTTTATTTATACTTTTCTATATGTATATTTTAAATGTATATTTCTTTCCTTTGTTCTTACATGTAAAAGATCTCTTACATGTAAGCTATATAAAACAAGAATCAGAATTTAAGAATTAAGATGTATAATTTACAAATCAAATATATGCCACGAATATACTACTTAGCAATTTTGAATAGATGCCAACATTTTAAATGTAATATTTTAGCTTTATATTTCAATAAATGGTCATTTATATGCAATAATATGAAAATTTAAATATTGCCATAAAATAGCCCATATTAAAAAGTGTATTTAATAATTTTGTCCTTAGAAAACCTGCAAGACTAAATTTGAACCTTCTCTAAAATAAAATAAATTGAAACTGAATCACTTATTATCATAAATATGCCTAAAATATCACTAGAACTTTGTGTAATCATGAATCATTCATTTTTCAGGCACAAGACAAGCAGCAAATGTTTTCTCAAAATTTCACTTATTTCAAATTTTTCTGATCACTAGTAGAATAATTTATGAGTTAATATCAAGAATATTTTAATTTAAAAATGTCATTAAAACTAGAATATTCAAGTATTTTAAATAGGCCTATAATTTTTATATTTAAATATTTTTAAAATATAAAAGCTACAAAAATGTTGTAAATATGGTTCCAAAATAATCATATTACTTAAAATATAAAATATATGGTTCAGCATATATATTTATGCAATATTTAAAAAGTTGTATTTAGGAGTTGACTATTTTCATTGGAGAAATAAAATTAATATGTAGAAACAATTTTAGATAATTTTGTTTTGTTTTGTTTTGTTTTTTGGCCAGTCCCTGTGACGTCCAGAGGTTACTCCTGGCTATGCACTCAGAAGTCTCTCCTGGCTTGGGGGACCATATGGAACGCAGGGGGATGGAACCGAGGTCCGTCCTAGGCTAGCGCTGGCAAGGTAGACACCTTACCTCTGGCGCCAAGACGCAGACCCCTAGATAGTTTTTTGTTTTTATTTTTGGGCCACAGCCAGTGAAGCTCAGGGTGTCTGGCTGTGCACTCGAAAATCGTTCCTGGCTTGGGGGACCCTGTGTGACACTGGGGGATTGAACCATCATCCATCCTAAATTAGCACGTGCAAGGTGCCTTACCACTTGTGCCACTGCTCTAGCTCCAATTTTAGATAGTGCAACTAAACTTTCATTTTGTTTTTATACAATAACTAAACAAAATCAAGAAAATATCCTTGTGATGTCAGTATTATCTGGGACCATAAACTCTGTTGAGAATCAAACTGAAATTGGCTGCATTAAAGGCAAATGTCTTATTCCTTATATTATCTCTCTGGCTCTTTAAATTTTAACTATATATTTTTCACTTTTTATCATTATTTCAAAATAAAATCAAAGACACATGCACACAACTCAACTTGCCATCCAAAGGTCTTTATAGTGGCTTGAGAGATTCATAATGGTTGGGTCTCTTGCCTTACATATGCCTGACATGGTATGTTTCTTTTCTGATTCATTATTTCACTTAGCAAACTCCTGCAGGGACTGGAAATCATATGTGAACCCATGACACCAGTTTCCAGTGAGGAGTTTGCTAAGTGAAATAATGAATCAGAAAAGAAACATATTACTTATGATTCACTTATATGTGCTGTTGTATTTAAATATAGAAAGTAAAATAATGATGTGACAAAACGGGACAGGTTGTGATATCATTGACCAATGGTGATGGAATTTTAATTTTGTAATATAAAAAAAACAGGTTGTACAACAGTAAAAATATACTTGACGATATCTACAGAGATAGTACAGCAGATATAATGTTTGCTTTGCACACAGCAGATATTAGGATATTTTCCCCAACATTGCATACAGTTCCTTGAGCATTGCCAGGGGCAATCCCTATGTGAAGAGTCAGGATTAAGTCTTGAACAAGACTGAATACGGGTAAAATGGAATAGAATGTATTCAGCATATTTTATAGTAATTAAAATAGAGAAAAACTGAATGCAATGGAAAAACTACAAGAGCATTATTGTTGAATATGATAATAATTTTAAAATCAAGGGATTTATCAAAAGATTGCTTGAAAATCACTTTCATAGGAAAAAAAAACACTGACCTTTCCATTGTCCTTAAGTTCACTGGAGCATACTCATTTAGACCATTTAAATTATTAAGAACTTAATACAAGTCCTACAATGAGCTTATATTTTTTGTTAGTGACTTCTGCAAAAGGCTAGATTTATATCTCTGTATATCAAGCATTGTAGATCAAGCACCTAGCACAACATTCAAAACATAGCATATGAACACGATGCCTTCTAGTTTAGAACTGAATTTTAAAAAATATTTCTTAATATGCACAATTCATTTATAAGAGTACTTTATTCTGGGGCATAGGATGTCAGAGAAAGACAATTAAGAATGTCAATGAAAAGCAATTAAGCTATTTACCATATGCATGATATAATTATTTCAGGAACAAAATTTGCTATGAGATGCTCTAAGACTCTTCATTTTAATTTTGTTCAAAACCTATGAGACGATCGTTTAAATGTAAGACGTGAGAGTCATGAGTTGACTGGAGAATACAGCTAAAATTTACAAAGTCTTCATGAAATAAATATATAAGGTGCAGAAAAAATAAGACCCAATAGCACAGGAATTGTCATAATAAACATAATCAAATCTCCACTATGAGAACAAATTCAAAGTCGGGGGCATATAGCATCTCTGTGTCAGATCCTGAGTTTGGTCTCTGATCCCACTTGGCCCTTGGAGTACAACAGGGTAAGTTCTGAGGATGCTGCACGGTTGTACTGACAGAGAATAATATTACTCAGCCCTAGCATTTACCCATCTGCCACTCACCTGCACAATTGAACAAATGGAGATAGGTATAGTCACCATGTTCCAGGAGCGTTGTTTGGGCTTTTCAAATTAAATCTCAATATGGTTAGAAAACTTTACACACCTCTCTAGTTTTCCAGAGATCAAAACTCATATTTAGATAACTATTTGATATAATTAAATTCATTGGAGTTTTTTGTTGTATCTAATGTAGTGCTTATTTTATGAATAAAAAATTTGCCTTAATTTTAGGACCACTTTACTCTAAATTATTTAATTTATATACTTTTAATTTGTGAAAAATCGAAAATAGCTATATGATTTTAATCATATTTTATGTTATACAGTGCTTTACAATATTTATGAACTGTACAGTTAAAGAAGAACATATTGCCTTTATTTAAATATGTCTCATCTTCCTCCTGACACCAAAGCAAGTCCTGGGCTGGATATGACTCATAATAGGGAATGGGCACAGGTTAAAACCAATCAGGGAAAGAAGCACATATGGTAGAATTTGGAGAAGTAATAAATATAAGCTTCTATTCTCTTTCTTGAATAAAGCTGCTTCACTTTCATATTATTGTGGTATAACAATATCTTAAAATTTTTTTGCTCAAGTAGCACATATTACCTTACTACTCAGTTGTGACTTTCAGCTTTTAGTGGATTTATAGTTTATTTAAATCTCCATTTCAAGTAATATTCTATGACTTCAATTTTAACACATAGTTGGATTGTCAATCCTTGTCATTCTCGCCAGATTCTGTTATGGATAGGTCTCTATACACAGAAACTGTTATCAGTATCATGTCATTTTGAGTGGATTATTTATTTACCTGAAGCCCAGGACAGATTAGGGCTATTTTTGGATAAAGTTAAATCCATTTTTCTTAGTTACTTTTCTTTTTTAAGATTTGCAGTAGTCATTCCTAAAGTTTCAGGAAATATTTTTTATAAAGTATCTAGTTATTTTATTCTGCTGAAATGCTTCAAGAACTTAGCAAATGTATGGATAACTATACAACTTCAAATAAAATTTGATTATTCCACACAATACCACTTATATGCTAGTACTAATAATAATACTTAGCATAGTTAATTAAATGTGAGACTTGCCCTACACAATCATTTCTATGACTTTTTGATTAACCTTTTACTGTCACTTATGTAATAATTAAAAATATTTCAATGTATTTATTTTTATATCACCTACAATATTTGAATATTACATTTAATTTGTGGAAATAAAGCTAACTATGTTTATTATTCATAAATCTGAACTTTATTTAGTAGGTGCCTTGCAATCATACATGTTTTTCTATTAGAAACTTTGACAAATGTGTTGTAACCATAGAAATGATTTGTGAGACAGCAGGAGTAGCCAAAATAGATTAAATTAATGTGTTCGGTTTAGTGTTCACCCAGCATGCTTTACTTTAATTGATTACTCTATGGCCAAACTTAAATTACTAATATCAGTGCTGATAGAATAAAATGAATATTTAATAAAATACCATTTGTAGTGAAGTAGCAGATTAATCTAAGTGAAAAGCTATCATTTGTAATAAGCTTTTAACGCTACTTTGGTATCTTGAACACATACAAGGTTAAACAGTTTATGTATACAAAGGATAGGATAAGTAGAAATAATTTAACAAAGAGTTTCTGCAATTAACTTTGAATTATGATGCATTTTTTTCAAAAGTAGGTAATGCACTTAATTGGAGAAGTGGCAGTAAATGCTTTGAGTTTTCAAATTGCAGTAAACTCATTCATCAGGGGAGTAAAATTAAATTTTATCAACAAAACAAGTTCATGGAAACTTAATTAGTAATCAGTTGTATAACTGAGACTTAAAGTCCACTGATTCTTTTAAGAAGATGATACAAATAATTCATTGATGATGAACATTGAATGTTCTAATCATCATTCAATAAACATCATTATATTTATCCAGAAAAGTGTGGGATGAAATGAATCACAGTTCAAAATGTAAATGAATAATATCATAGAATAACACATTACTCTTTTCTTAAATCAATGATTATAAGAAAATCATTATGCACAAATACGAGAGTAAAAATGTTATAGGTTCAAACCATTCTTAATAAGTAAAAATTTAAATCTCAATATGATTTTCTAACTGTTAATGTGTTAATATCCCAAAATTTAGATATGTGTTACAGAGGAAATAATAATGTGTGCTTTATTTTAAAGTCACAATTGTGTAAAACTTGAAGGACTTACTTTGACATTTGTACTTCAACTGTGCTCTTTTTTTAATTTTTTTTATTTAAACACCTTGATTACATACATGATTGTGTTTGGGTTTCAGTCATGTAAAGAACACCACCCATCACCAGTGCAACAGTCCCATCACCAATGTCCCAAGTCTCCCTCCTCCCCACCCGACCCCCGACTGTACTCTAAACAGGCTCTCCATTTCCCTCATATATTCTCATTACTAGGAAAGTTCAAAATGTAGTTATTTCTCTAACTAAACTCATCACTCTTTGTGGTGAGCTTCCTGTGGTGAGCTGGAACTTCCAGCTCTTTTCTCTTTTGTGTCTGAATATTATTATTGCAAGAATGTCTTTCATTTTTCTTAAAACCCATAGATGAGTGAGACCATTCTGCGTTTTTCTCTCACTCTGACTTATTTCACTCAACATAATAGATTCCGTGTACATCCATGTATAGGAAAATTTCATGACTTCATCTCTCCTGACAGCTGCATAATATTCCATTGTGTATATGTACCACAGTTTCTTTAGCCATTCGTCTGTTGAAGGGCATCTTGGTTGTTTCCAGAGTCTTGCTATGGTAAATAGTGCTGCAATGAATATAGGTGTAAGGAAGGGGTTTTTGTGTTGTATTTTTGTGTTTCTAGGGTATATTCCTAGGAGTGGTATAGCTGGATCATATGGGAGCTCAATTTCCAGTTTTTGGAGGAATCTCCATATCGCTTTCCATAAAGGTTGAACTAGACGGCATTCCCACCAGCAGTGGATAAGAGTTCCTTTCTCTCCACATCCCCTCCAACACTGTTTATTCTCATTCTTTGTGAAGTGTGCCATTCTCTGTGGTGTGAGGTGGTATCTCATCATTGTTTTGATTTGCATCTGCCTGATGATTAGTGATGTGGAGCACTTTTTCATGTGTCTTTCGGCTATTTGTATTTATTCTTTGTCAAAGTGTCTGTTCATTTCATCTCCCCATTTTTGATGGGATTAGATGTTTTTTTCTTGTAAAGTTCTGTCAGTGCCTTGTATATTTTGGAGATGAGCCCCTTATCTGATGGGGCTTAGGTGAATAGTTTCTCCCACTCAGTGGGTGGCTCTTGTATCCTGGGCACTATTTCCTTTGAGTTGCAGAAGCTTCTCAGCTTAATATATTCCCATCTCTTAATCTCTGCTTTCACTTGCTTGGAGAGTGCAGTTTCCTCCTTGAAGATGCCTGTAATGTCCTGGAGTGTCTTGCCTATGTGCTGTTCTATATATCTTAAGGTTTTGGGGATGATATCGAGGTCTTTAATCCATTTGGATTTTACCTTCGTACATGATGTTAGCTGGGGGGTCTAAGTTCAATTTTTTGCAAGCGGCTATCCAATTGTGCCAACACCACTTGTTGAAGAGGCTTTCCCTGCTCCATTTAGGGTTTACTGATCCTTTATTAAAAATTAGGTGATTGTATGTCTGGGGACCGTTTTCTGAGTATTCAAGCCTAGTCCACTGATCTGAGGGCCTGTCCTTATTCCAATACCATGCTGTTTGATAACTATTGCTTTGTAGTACAGTTTAAAGTTGGGGAAAGTAATGCCTCCCATATTCTTTTTCCCAATGATTGCTTCAGCTATTTGAGGGTGTTTATTGTTCCAAATGAATTTCAAAAGTGCCTGATCCACTTCTTTGAAGAATGTCATGGGTATCTTTAGAGGGATAGCATTAAATCTGTATAATGCCTTGGGGAGTATTGCCATTTTGATTATGTTGATCCTGCCAATCTACGAGCAGGGTATGCATTTCCATTTCCGTGTGTCCTCTCTTATTTCTTGGAGCAGAGTTTTATAGATTTCTTTGTATAGGTCCTTCACATTTTTAGTCAAGTTGATTCCAAGATATTTGAGTTTGTGTGGTACTATTGTGAATGGGGTTATTTTCTTAATGTCCATTTCTTCCTTATTACTATTGGTGTATAGAAAGGCCATTGATTTTTGTGTGTTAATTTTGTAGCCTGCCACCTTGCTATATGCGTCTATTGTTTCTAGAAGCTTTTTGGTAGAGTCTTTAGGGTTTTCTAAGTAGAGTATCATGTCATCTGCAAACAGTGAGAGCTTGACTTCTTCCTTTCCTCTCTGGATTCCCTTGATATCTTTTTTTGCCTAATCGCTATAGCAAGTAATTCCAGTGCTATGTTGAATAGGAGTGGTGAGAGAGGACAGCATTGTCTTGTGCCAGAATTTAGAGGGAAGGCTTTTAATTTTTCTCCATTGAGGATAATATTTGCCACTGGTTTGTGGTAGATGGCCTTAACTATATTGAGAAAGGTTCCTTCAATCCCCATTTTGCTGAGAGTTTGGATCAAGAATGGGTGTTGGACCTTATCAAATGCTTTTTCTGCATCTATTTATATGATCATGTGGTTTTTATTTTTCTTGTTATTGATGTTGTGTATTATGTTGATAGATTTATGGATGTTAAACCATCCTTGCATTCCTGGAATGAAACCTACTTGATTGTAGTGGATGATCTTCTTAATGAGGCATTGAATCCTATTTGCCAGGATTTTGTTGAGGATTTTTGCATCTGCATTCATCAGCGATATTGGTCTGTAATTTTCTTTTTTTGTAGCATCTCTGTCTGGTTTAGGTATCAAGGTGATGTTGGCTTCATAAAAGCTATTTGGAAGTGTTTCCGTTTGTTCAATTTCATGAAAGAGTCTTGCCAGGATTGGTAGTAGTTCCTCTTGGAAAGTTTGAAAGAATTTATTAGTGAATCCATCTGGGCCTGGGCTTTTGTATTTCAGCAGACCTTTGATTACCGTTTTAATTTCATCAATGGTGATGGGGGTGTTTATATATGCTACATCCTCTTCCTTAAACCGTGGAAGATTATAAGAGTCCAAGAATTTATCCATTTCTTCCAGGTTCTCATTTTTAGTGGCGTAGAGTTTCTCAAAGTAGTTTCTGATTACCCTTTGAATCTCTGTCATATCAGTAGTGATCTCTCCTTTTTCATTCCTAATACGAGTTATCAAGTTTCTCTCTCTCTCTTTCTTTGTTGGGTTTGCCAGTGTTCTATCCATCTTGTTTATTTTTTCAAAGACCCAACTTCTGCTTTTGTTGATCTTTCGGATTGTTTTTTGGGTTTCCACTTCGTTGATTTCTGCTCTCAGCTTTGTTATTTCCTTCTGTCTTCCTATTTCTGGGTCTTTTTGTTGAGCACTTTCTAGTTCTATTAGCTGTGTCATTAAGCTACTCAGGTAAGCTCCTTCTTCCTTCCTGATGTGTGCTTGCAAAGCTATAAATTTTCCTCTCAGTACTGCTTTAGCTGTGTCCCATACATTCTGATAGTTTGTGTCTTCATTGTCATTTGTTTCCAGGAACCTTTTGATTTCCTCCTTTATTTCATCTTGGACCCACTGGTTATTGATTATGAGGCTGTTTAGCTTCCAGGTGTTAAGGTTTTTCTTCTGAGTCCCTTTGGAATTCACAAATAATTTCAGTGCCTTGTGGTCAGTGAAGGTAGTCTGCAAAATTTCTATCCTCTTGATATTATGGAGGTATATTTTATTTGCCAGCATGTAGTCTATCCTGGAGAATGCCCCATGTACATTGGAGAAGAATGTGTAGCCAGGTTTCTGGGGATGGAGTGTCCTATATATATCCACTAGGCCTCCTTCTTCCATTTCTCTCCTCAGGTCTAGTATATTCCTGTTGGGTTTCAGTTTGGTTGACCTATTCAGTGGTGACAAAGCCGGTTGAGGTCCCCCACAATTATTGTGTTGTTATTGATATTATTTTTCAGATTTGTCAACAGTTGTAATAAATATTTTGCTGGCCCCTCATTCGGTGCATATATGTTTAGGAGAGTTATTTCTTCCTGCTCTACATACCCCGTGATTAATATAAAATGTACATCTTTGTCCCTTACCACCTTCCTGAGTATAAAGTTTGCATTATCTGATATTAGTATGGCCACTCCAGCTTTTTTATGGGTGTTGTTTGGTTGGATAATTTTTCTCCAGCCTTTTATTTTGAGTCTATGTTTGTTGTGACTACTCAGGTGCGTTTCTTGTAGGCAGCAGAAAGTTGGATTGAGTTTTTTGATCCATTTAGCCACTCTGTGTGTCTTGACTGGTGCATTTAGTCCATTGACTTTGAGAGAAAGAATTGTCCTAGGATTTAATGTCATCTTTATATCGAAATTTGGTGTGTCTTTTGGTTAGTCTTGTCTTAAATTAGGTCTTTCAGTTTTTCTCTTAAGACTGGTTTTGTGTCTGTAAAGTTTCTGAGCTGCTTTTTGTCTGTGAAACTATGTATTCTTCCGTCAAAGCAGAAAGTGAGTTTTGCTGGGTATAGTATTCTGGGTGAAGCATTCATTTCATTCAGTCTCGTCACAATATCCCACCACTGCTTTCTGACATTGAGTGTTTCTGGTGACAGGTCTTCCGTAAATCTCAAGGATGCTTGCTTGAACGTAATTTCCTCTTTTGAATTTGCTGTTTTCAGAATTCTGTCTCTATCTGTGGGATTTGTCATTGTGACTAGGATGTGTCTTAGGGTGGTTTTTCTGGGGTCTCTTTTGTTTGGTACTCTTTGAGCATGCAGAATTTGATCACCTATATTCTTTAGCTCTGGAAGTTTCTTTAATGATGTTCTTGACCTTTGATTCTTCCTGGAAATTTTCTTCCTGCGTCTCTGGGACTCCAATGATTCTTAAGTTGTTTCTGTTGATCTTATCATAGACTTCTATTTTCATCTATTCCCATTCTTTGACTAATTTTTCAATTGTCTGCTCATTTGCTTTGAGTTTTTTGTCCAATCTCTCCTGCTATATGGAATTGTTATGTATCTCATCTTCCACAGCAACAAGTCTATTCTCAGCTTCTGATACCCTGTCCCAGAGCTTTTCCATTTTGTCATTCACTTCGTTTACTGACTTTTTCAGTCCTGTTAGTTGACATGTTATTTCAGTTTGGAGTTTTGTGATTTCTGTCTTCATATTTTCTTGGTTCTTATTAGTGTTCTGTTCAACTCTATCCATGGTTTCTTTGAGTTCTTTGAGCATCTTCCATATTGCTAGTCTAAAGTCCTTAACTAAGAGGTTGATTAGTTGGTTGGTCATTATATGGTCATCAGAATTGTCATCTTCATTCTCTATGTCTGATGCTGCCTGCATTGTTTCCCCATTGTCACACTTGTATTGTGGGGTTTTCTACATGTTGTGGTGGTATTCATTGGCTATATGATGCAGGCAGCACACTCCTCTGGCTCCGCCCTTTCTGGATGAGTTGACTTGCCTCTAAGGGATGGGAGTCCTCCGTGGATGAAGCCTCACACTGGATCAAATCATAGGCCCAAGCATGCAACAGAGAAGACAGTCCGGAGAGAAATGCTTGCTTCTGTGATATAGTACAGTTCTTAGTGTGATTTTTTCTTCTTGTTGCGATGGTGTTCTTTTCTTGGAAAGAGCACATGGGCGCGTAGCGAAGCGAAGCCAAAGTGCTCTGCTGGAGCCTCTTTTGCCCCACTCCCAAGAGTTTCTTGCAAAAGGACAGTAGACAGACATTTACAGGTAGCACTCACAGTTTTTCACAGTTGGGCCCCACTGGGCAGGCGTAGATTCGTGGATTTTCCCCGCCTGATGTCCCAAACAGGGGACCTGGCTTTTGCAAAAGCCTGCCGTTTTTTATGTTCTGGAGTCCCGCCCTGAAAATGGCCTCTGGGAGAGCAAGTTTTCTGGAGCCTCTTTTGACCCACTACCAAGAGTTTCACGCAAGAGAAGAGTAGACAGACATTTACAGGTAGCACTCACAGATTTTCACAGTTGGGCCCCACTGGGAAGGCGTAGATTTGTGGATTTTCCCTGCCTGCTGTCCCAAACAGGGGACCCCCAACTGTGCTCTTGATTTTGTAAACTTCTGTTAAGTTTTAAACTTGTAAATGAATTATTAGAAAATCTTATTTTATTTCTCACTCAAATGATTTGATGAATCCATTAAAATGACTTCATTCAAACTTACAATTTAATGTTTATTTTTCCCTAGTCAAGTAATTTTTTGAGAACATGAAAATGTTCCCTTTAAAAACTAGATAGCTATTAGCCACCGAAATCTTGGCCAGAGCAGTGGTGCAAGCCGTTTGATCCCCCGGTGTCCCAAATGGTCCCCCAAGCCAGGAGAAATTTTTGAGCGCATAGCCAGGAGTAACCCCTGAGCATTACCAGGTGTGGCTGAAAAGCCAAAAATAAAGAAATATTATGATTTTGAAGGGTTACACATCTGCCTTAGCACTCATATTTGCCATATTCAAATTCTGAGTATTTTTAAATAAGGGAGGATGCAGTCTTATTTGGCATTTTACTTCACAAATTTTTCAGCCAATTCTAAGCACATGCAGTCAAAGATACCCTTAATTCTCAATTTTCTAGGAAATTAGATAGAAATAGACTTGACTGGTCATGGCATTTGGAAACTTGGATTTAAATATGTGGTACACTCCAGAATTTACGGGGAAAAACTTGGATTCATCCTTTTGGGTTTTTTTTTTTTTTTATTTGGTTAGTTGGTTTTTGGGCCACAACAGGTGACCCTCAGGGGTTACTCCTGGCTATGCATTCAGAAATCGTTCCTGGTTTTGGGGACCATATGGGATGCTGAGGATCAAACCAAAATCCATCCTGGATTAGCCGTGTTCAAGGCAAATGCCGAACTGCTGCGTTATGGCTCCAATCGCCCCCCCCCCCCTTTTTGTATGTAGTGTGGCTCTGCTGAAATATTTTCAGTGCTGCAATGGTAAAGAGAGAGGTAGCATCAATATTATGGGGAGAAAGTTCAAAGAGAAAATACATTAAGTACTAAAAAGATTATTATAAAGACAAATGTAGTATTTATAAGAATTATGTGATAGTGTAGATAGCAAATACAGGTCACAGATAAAAAATGAGTCATATATATATATAACTTTTAGCTTATCTAGTTTAAGGGGATATACTCAATGATGCTCAGGAGTTACTACTGATTCTGGACTTAGAAATAAATCCTGAATGTCTTTGGAGAGTCATAAAAGATACCAGAGATCAAAATCAGAGTGCTGAATTCAAGGCAGTGCAACTGTGCCATCATCTCATTGCCACTTTAGCTTATATTGAAAAAAATATCAGTATAATAATCGATACTGAGTAGGATTTTGAAATAGAGCATGTCTAAGTTAATGGTTTTATGTGAAAACTTAAAATAAGACCAAATTTATGTAAATAATTTCAGGTATCAAGGGAACATTCAAAATTTATGTTCTTGAAATTATAAATGAAAATTGGTTATTAAAATGAGCAAAATATGCTGCTTCTAATTTCCATAACGTGATAAATTAATAATACTAATGTCATAATTAATGGAAAAATAGAAACCTACAGAACTCCCCTGGGTTTATTTACTTTTAAAAGAAAATTGCATGGGGCTGGAGAGATAGCATGGAGGTAAGGCTTTTGTCTTGCATGCAGAAGGATAGTGGTTAGAATCCTGGCATACCATATGGTCCCCAAGTTTGCCTAGAGTGTTTTCTGAGCATAGAGCCAGGAGTAACCACTGAGCATTGCCGGGTTTGACAAAGAAAGAAAGAAAGAAAGAAAGAAAGAAAGAAAGAAAGAAAGAAAGAAAGAAAGAAAGAAAGAAAGAAAGGAAGGAAGGAAGGAAGGAAGGAAGGAAGGAAGGAAGGAAGGAAGGAAGGAGAGAGAAAGAAAGAAAGAAAGAACAAAAGAAAGAAAGAAAGAAAGAAAAAGAAAGAGAAAGAAAGAAAGAAAGAGAGAAAGAAAGAAATAGAGAGAAAGAGAAAGAGAAAGAAAGAAAGAAAATTAAAGTGGCTATTAATATTTAAGAACTTGAGAGAGAGAAAATGAGAGAGAAAGAGAGAAAGAAAGACAGAAGAAAAATGTCTGCCCTTGTGGCAGGCAGCAAGAAAGAAAAGGAGAAGGGTGGGAGAGAAAATAGGAATATTTGTGGTGAAAATATGCACTAATAAAGGGTGTTATACTCTGTATGAAAAAAATCAATCACAAAAAACTTTGTCAATGTATCTCATAGAGATTCAATTTAAAGTGTTATCCAAAAATAGATGATACAGAGGATAAGGCACTTGCCCTGCAAATGTTCAGTGAGGGCTTCAATCTATAACAGCATATGCATGGCCCTACTGGGAGTGACATCTATGTACAGAGAGATGAGTCAGTCCAAAGCAGTCACCTTTCAGGAGTGACCCAGAATAAAAACTAACAATAAATAAAACAGAAATTTTCAAAACTAAGCCTAAAGTTATAAAATATATTTATAATTTCACCCCAAAGAAACAGGATGTTATTCATTTTAGTAAAAAAATAATTCAAGATTAATTCAAGATATGAAGCTACAACAAAGGGTGGTGAATGCAATTAGAGAAATAACTAAACTAAAAACTATTATAACAATGGTAACTAGTGAGAGAAATATAATACCTGTCTCCAATACAGGGAGGGGATAGGGGAGGAGGGTGATGGGGACATTGGTTGGGAATGTTGGCATTGGGAATGTTTCACAGTGAACGGGGCTGTTCCTTTTATGATTGAGACCAACATGTTTTTAATTTTGAAATTATTTTAAATAAATAAACAACTTAATTTATAATAAAAATACATATTTTGAAAAATATATAAAATATGGTCACTAATGTAAAATTGTCAATGCCAAATGTAAAATAGTCAATATAAAAAGTAGCTTTACGAATATACATGAGTTATAGATTCTATTTTTTAATGCATGTCTTAGGTCTGTTTTATCTGTGGGACAGATAAAAGAAGATATATCAAGGACAGATATATCAAGCAACTGCTCAATATCAAAACACTTTTAATGGAATATCTTGCTAGCTCTGTACTCTATCCACCTTGTATCATAAAAGTATCTAGATTGATGGCACGTTTACTTATCACTGAATTCTATTTTAGTAATCTACATGTTGTGATTATTGATGAGAAAATCAACTTGATGTAATACACCCTGCATGAGCACATAATTTTAGGGCTGTTACTCTATATCTATACAACTATAGTAGCACAATTAGAAGCATATTCTCTTATCCAATAGCATAATTTTAAGCTCATAAATCTTATTTATTTTATCTGATGTTTCCGATTTTGTTTCATTTGGTCTTGTTTTGATAAGAGGTTATCAGGTATATTGGAAGTATATGTAACTAGAAACATAAAATTATGAAACAACATTAATTCGGAAAATGGTAAGACACATTTAAGTAAATTGAATGAGCAAGGTAGAGGCAGGCTTGTCATTATCCATTCCCCCAGGACTATATGTAGTCCCTTAAACACAGAGTCAGTTATAATACCTTTGTACAAACAGATGTAGTTTCCAGTTTTCCATCTCAAGAAAAATAACTCATCTGTGGGCTATAAGAAAAATGAAAGACGGTATTGTAAAAAAAGTAAAGAAAGAGAAATAAAGTACAAATAAGTCTTTACTAAAGCTATCAATAAAATTACTTTGCTACTGTTTGGAAGTAACTCCCACCTCCTGCCCCCCAGGTTTCAGCCACATGTCAACTTTGAATCGTTCCTTTGAAATATCAGAAGTACTATTGCTGGAGGTTGAGTTACGTGGTATAAGCCTTTTCCACATTTTAAGAGTTATTGAAATGCTAGATATATGATGTTCAATGTACATTCTGTAAGAGATGTTATGCTTATATTACATAACCTCACAGGGAGATTCATTGCCAATTCTACATATGTAGTGTTTAATGATAAATCTAAAGCGCTAGCCAAGGAAGGACCACGGTTCGATCCCCCGGCGTCCCATATGGTCCCCCCAAGCCAGGGGCGATTTCTGAGCGCATAGCCAGGAGTAACCCCTGAGTGTCAAACGGGTGTGGCCCAAAAACCAAAAAAAAAAATGATAAATCTATATGTAATAAGTTGCCTGGGTAGCACATGCACAAGAAAAAAAAACAAAAGCTTACATTTCAAAATACACACAATTCTATTAACTTTTTACTCTTCTATGATACACACAAAAATAGAATATGCATTCATAGTTTTCAGACATTATTAAATTGATTTAACTGGCCAATTTTAACTTGAATGATGTATGAAATGTGCTATTTTATCTAGAAGCTTGAACTTCATAAAACAAGTAATGCATATTAGAAAAAAGTAATAGAAAACACATTAACTTAGAAAGAAAAAGAGTGGTAAAATCTTTGTATTTTCTATATGTCAATTTTTGAGTGCTTTCTTTAATTTAGAAGAAACTTTTTTACTTTGCTTTCGCTGTCATTAAAATAAAAAAATAATCTATTATTACCCAAAGACAGCAGGCATATTAATGTATTGCTTATATGCCATTGACATCATGTACCATTTTCCATAATGTGAAGAAATGACAAATTGCAAATTACATGACCTATGAAATACATTATTATGTGCCACAAGCCTTCTTTGGAGGTTTTTATATAGAAGGATAAATAGGCTGTCAGAAAAGAAAGAAGTGACTTATAAAACTGTCTTCTCTTTGAGTGGCACATTTTGTCTGAACACCTTTCTGAATAATAATGTTGAGTCTTAATGTATATATGTAAATGCATATTTATAAATAAGTCATAATCTTTACAGAGATAGAGGCAAGCAAAAGAAAAAAAAGTGCTCTCTTTATACTTGTTTCATTGATTCAAATCATATTGGAAAGTTTACATTTGAATAAGTGGTTCTGAAAGGAAAAACTTAATATTATTTTTCTGTTTCTTGAATAAAATAAATAAAATACCTCAGATAATATCTCCCAAGGTTGAGGGCCAGAGTTATATTACAGAAGGAAGGGTATTTTTCTTGCATGCTGCTGACCTGGGTTTGATTCCTGGCATCCATTATGGTCCCCAAAGCACTTCCAGGAATAATTCCTGAGCACAGAGACTGGAGAAATCCCCAAGAACTGCCAGGTAGGTCCCAAAATAAATAAACAAAATATCCCAGGCAACATAAATTATTTTGGGCCCAATGAAATTTAATCTGGGGTTACAGAATTCAGATGTAAACCTAAAACATAGTGATAAAAATCAGATATTTATTTTATGGGAATAAAGAGAAAAATGAGGTAAATGTTTAAAAATAATTTGTATCATCTTAAATTAATCTTATATGATTCAATTTTGGAGGTAAGACATGTACAAAATATCAGTTTTCCTAATCAGGGTGATGTCTCAAACAATTATCTCATTGATAATTTCTTCTAAAAATACTGCATTTTGCCACAATTCAAAAGTCTATAAAACCGTTCAAATGAGGCATTTATGTAATAGTTTAGTGCCTGGTAGTTGTAAACATGGGTCTCCAAATGTCAACTTTTCTAATCTGTATGTTTTGAGACTGAAAGATTTATTAGTTAATTACTTTAAAAATAATTTTATTTTATTTATTTATCAAGTTAAAATTGAGTCACACCCAGATGCACTCAGAAATTACACTAGGCTTTATGCTCAGAAATAATTCCAGGAAGATTCAGGGTACTGATTATATGGGATCTCAGGAAATAAACTGGGTTGGCTGCCTGCAAGGCAAATGCTATCTGCTGTGCTATCACCAGATCCATATTTTAAAATATTTTTATTCATTTATTTAATGCTTATTTGGTTTTGGTTGGGGCTACACCAGGTGACACTCAAAGGTAACTTCTGACTAGAAGTCAGAAATTATTCCTGGCAGGATCAGGGGATCATATGAGATGCTGGGGATCGAACCCACCTTGGCTGTGTGTCAGGCAAATATTCTACCTACTATGCTCTTTCTCCAGCTCCATTAAAAAATTGGGGTAGGGGTGTTTGTGTTTTGAGCAGTGACGCTCAGGGGTTATTCATGGCTATGCAATCAGAAATCGCTCCTGGTTTGGGAGACCACATGGGAAGCAGGGGATAGAACACAGGTATGTCCTGGGTCAGCCGTGTGCAAGGCAAACGCCCTGTACCTGCATTGTCTCTTGGGCCCCTCCATAAAATATTTTTAAATAAGAACATATACCACTGAAAATTTTATATTCAGAGAAATGGAAATTTGTGAAAGGTAAAATAATGATACTACAAATTTTAAATTTCTTGTCATGTTTGATAGAAAATATACAGAAATAATGTGTTACGTTTACTATTTATACAAAGATCAAACTTTATACAGAAATTAAGAATTTTAGAGAGATCACAGGATATTTTATGTGTATGTTTTTATTTTAATAAAATTTTTATTCAAGCACCAATTTACAATCATGATTGTAGTTTGTAGATGGGTTTCAGTCATAAACAGAATACACCCCCCCTATTTACCAGTGCAACATTCCCAAGATCACAGGAATTTTGACATCTGAGTTCTGCTTTAAGAAAGTTCTAGAAACTACTTGACATTTCCTTGGGATGAATTAAGATAATTCATTACATCAAAATTCTGAGAAAGATTTTTCTTAGTGCAAAAGGTGAATTTTGTTAGTTTATTTTACAGATTTAAAAAGATATTTACATGCAATTCTAAGATATGAATTATAAATAAAAGTACATAAGTATAAAAATGTACTAAAGTACATTTTTGTCTTTTTTTTCTTATACTGCTTGATGTATGGCTGACATACTTTTAGGATTTATTCATTTTTGATGAACCACTTGAAAATTTATACCAGATTTTCATGATTGTGATTATAAAATA
Source organism: Suncus etruscus (assembly GCF_024139225.1). Lineage (NCBI taxonomy): Eukaryota > Metazoa > Chordata > Mammalia > Eulipotyphla > Soricidae > Suncus > Suncus etruscus. The sequence goes on along the minus strand of NC_064849.1, from coordinate 73,742,757 downwards.
ATATTCATAAGGATCTTATCTTTATGTTATAAGCCTATAATACAATTAATAATTATTTAGTAGGGTATAGTGTTGCCTTGCTAGTATAGAAATACATTTGTAGATTTTTATAGTCAATTTTGTGAAATTTTTGTTCATAATTTTACATATGCTACTTTGCTTGGTAAAACTTCAGAGAGAACCCAGATATCAGAAAGGAAATACAATTACAGTGAAAAATATTTATAAATTTTTTCAATATTATCTATCCTTAATTTGCATAGTGAGAATTTGACATACTCATTTTCTCCATGCTGGAAGCAGCATTGTTTACAGAATGATTAATCAATTCATACATTTACATGCTGAAAGACAAGATTTATGTGAATGAGACAAATTTATAAAATTGCATAGGAGAGGTAATTATGGAAACACATATGACAAAGATAGAGATGAGTAAATATAAAAATGATTCAAAAATTCTGCCATAGCTATTGGACACCTTGCTCAAAACAGATCAGCCAATTTTTGTTGTTGTTTTTTTTTGTTTGTTTGTTTTTGGGGGGAGAGGGCATGTCCAGTGATGCTCAGGGATTTCTCCAGGCTATGTACTCAGAAACTGATCCTGGCTTGGGGAACCATATGTGACATCAGGGGATCAAACCACATTCATCCTAGGTTAGCACTGGCAAGGCAGATAGATGCCTTACACCTGTGCCACCACTCCGGCTCCTAGTTAATTCATTTATATGAAATAAACTGTACACTAATTTTATTTTTATAGGTGTTTTGTCTATTTTAATGTATTTTTGAGATCCTTATGAGGTTTTATTTTTTATTCTTTTACTTTTGATTTCTTTTAAATTTTTAAATTTATTTAAAAGAAATATATCATATAGTTGACACAATTGATCATAATACATTTGTTTCATGAAGAACAAAGGCAAAGTTATTCAAAAAACTAATTAGATGAAAGAGAATAAAAAGATTCAGTAGCAAGTATATTTTTGAAAATCATTGAATCACCAATTAACTCATTAAATGGCTAGCAGAAGGTTTAATAAGCTTATCTTCTTTTTTCAAGGATAAGAGTTAAAGAAGTACAGCAAAAACATTGCTAGAGTGGCAATTGTTGTTTACATAGGCACAACAAAATATGGGGGACATGGAAAGAAAAAGCCTTGGCCTAAATACAAGGAGACCTTATCCCTGAAGTTTTCTGACATAAGACCATTTCTAGACTTGAGGCATACTAGGCTGTCCAAAACAAGTCATTGTCTGTAGTGCCAATAAACTGTTGTTGGTGTCAGGTTTCTGTATTTAAAGATCCTGGAATCTGTGCCTATCTTATATCAAAGTCAGGATGATGTGGAGCATCCTCTAGTTTCACCTCACAATTAGAGGGCAATGAGCATAGCTCTTCCCTGAAAGCAAGTTGTTGTTGTTGTTGTTGTTGCTGTTGTTGTGTCTTCTCGGTGTTAAGGGACCTCTCTTTGGAGTAGGTCGATGCGATACTGGGGCAGTGGTAGGGTCTTCTGTGGTAGAGGATTGCTCCCAGGTTATGTTATAGGCAACAGTGGTTGTTTTGTAGATGGCATCCTGGTTCAGGTGTGAATTGATAATGCCCTTTCTTCTGAGGCCTGAGCCAGGTCATTATTACAATATTCAGGGTGTAATATCCCACTTCATTACAAGATTTGTGTGTTACTATCTCTGTTAGATAAAAAATTGCTTGTATGTGTAGTAATTTTTCATTCTAATGTGCCTATGCAAAAGTAAACTATGCCTCATGGCGTTATTGGTGCATTGGGGAACTGCTGAAACAAGTCCAACAATCCCCATAACTTGGTTCTAACATAAGCTCTGTCAAGGGACTCTTCTACCATAATTCCTTATTGAACATATCATAAAGTGAAAAACAGACAAAACAGTGAGAAAAGCGTCACTGTATAAGAGAATATTCAGTAAGGGTTATAGCTATTAGGGAATACATACAAGATATTCAAAGAGATAGATAGATAGATAGATAGATAGATAGATAGATAGATAGATAGATAGATGATAGATAGATAGATGATAGATAGATAGATGATAGATAGATAGATAGTTAGATGATAGATAGATGATAGATAGATAGATGATAGATAGATAGATAGATAGATAGATGATAGATAGATAGATAGATAGATAGATAGATAGATAGATAGATAGATAGATAGATAGATAGATAGATACAAGTGTCCCTTTTATGTCTCTGAAATAGTTGGGGGTGTGTTAAATCCAGTGCATTACTTTGGTCTGCATTACTTTGGCTTGTGCAACAGCTGGCAATGGACCCATATCAGGAAAAATCCTTGATTCGTGACTTTTCAGAAACCAAGTTTCTTTAGCAAGCAAAGACCTACAATGAAAGAAGGAGGAGGAAAGAGACCTCTGAGAGTACATTAATAGCAACAAAGTATTGGGATCTTCTTAGGTTGAGAGTCTATCATATTACTTAGGGTATGATCTGGCAGCTGACTTTGTGTGGGGATAATTATCTGCTTCTTGAGAGCCAAGAACTGAAGGGAAAAAGGGTTAAATGTGGGGTAATGGTGATTGAGTGAGAGGGGGTGAAGGACTACACATGAGCTTGTATGGTGGTAGGCAAGGGCAGAATATAATATGGACATTCTACATCTGCAAAACATACATTGATCATAGAAAATCCTATTGATTAATATCATATATTATAATATAATATAATAATATAATAATATAATATATATATAATATAATAATATAATATAATAATAATTATATGCACAGGGGCTACTGGGGAGTTTTGAAAATGGAGACCAGTGAGAAAGAAAGTTGCTGGTAATTGCCCAAGTCCAACCCACTTTAGAGTCCTCCCCAGCACCCACCTTTCTGGCTGCCTGGGCCAGCATCCAGGCATGCTCCAGGAGTCAGGGAGAAAGGGGGGAGATGTCTGGGAGCCTACCTGGTTTCTTAGCACCCCCCAAGCTAGGGAGAGGGCCTTAGGTCTGGGATCTCCCCACACCCCTTGCCGGCCGGCCCTCTTACTTTATTTTAGATTACAGAATCTATATGTTTTTATTGGAAAAAAATAAAATTGTAGAGGACAAAGTGTGTAAGCCAAATCTATTAAAATCTATTGAAAACATTTTTCTATTCCCTAATGTCTCTAAATTTCTTTCATTAAATACTATTTTGTTTACTAAAAATGTTATTTCCATGGGAGACATAATAGATGGCTATAATATATAGATAAATAGATAAATATGTATATGAGTGTTTTATAAAAGTATGTATACAAATATATAGGCTCCCTGTATTGACTATATATATATATTTTTTTTTTTTTGGAGGTGCCACACCTGGTAATGCTCAGGTGTTACTCCTGACTATGTGTTCAGAAATCATTCCAGGCTTAGGGAACCAGATGAGATGCCAGGGAATTGAACCTTGGTCCATCCTAGGCTAGAGTGCACAAGTCAGACACCCCACTGCTTGCACCACCGCCCCGGCCACCTGTATTGACTGACTATAATTAAGCAAATGTTGTACTTTAGACAATGATAAAACCGATATATAATCTAATATAATTTATGCAGTATTATAATCCCACTATTATATTAATGCAATTATCTTGGCTATGTTTTGCTCTGATTTTTTTCATATAAAATTTTTAACTTGTCAGTTTTTCACAGATATAAATGAAGTTTACAATGTCTGTTGCTCTTTATTTAGTACTTAAAAAGTGCAATTATAATCTTTGTTGGGTTGAATATTTTACATATTTATAAAAAAATTTAATATAAAGAATGCACCTTATATAGGTGAAAATTGTCCCTATCTTAAATAAATTTTATAAATAAGTTTTGAAATCTATTTCTAGGTTTTTGTTTTATGGTACTAATAAAAATATCTAAAAATAGGGGACATAGTGACAGTTTAGCAGGGAGAGCAAGGTTTTCTCCCATATACCCTGAGCATTATGAGCAGTGATTCCTGAAAGCAGAGCCAGGCATAAACCCTCAGTACCACCAGGGTTGACTACCCTTCAAAAATGTCAAAAGAATAAAGGTGGTTTATTTTTAGGATTTTTAGTAGTCTAAAATAAACTATGAATCAAAGTACATGTGTTATTATAGCTCTTAGAAGAAATTAATTGAAATTTTAATTTAATTGAATTGAAAGTTCAGATTTTGTTTCTTTCTTTTTTTTTTTTACTCTTCTTTGTTCTTTTGAAACTGGCTATTCTTTGGCCTTATTACTGGCTCTGCACCCAGAGATCACTCTTGGTAGGCCTCCTAGGACATGAGGTGCAAGGGATTGAATCTGGGTCAACAGTCCTACCAGCCATACTATCTTTTCCGGCCCTTATTCAAATAAGAATAACATGAGAATATCATAGACTATTTCTAGAGTAAGTTGAAATATCATTAATTTGTTTTTATTATTATTTCAAATTAGTTTAAAATATATTTTAGATTTCATGGACATTATATTATATATCTCTCTGGCTCTTATTTTCTCAAAAAACATAAAACACATGTGTAAATACTAAAGATTTAAAGGCTCACAAGTATACAGATAGTAAAATAAGGAATTATGGTACCTGCCTTGCACACAGAAACCTTTTATAACACTCAAGACATACCAGGAGTGTCCCAGACCCCACCTCTCTCCAAATAAACAACAGACCTCCATATGCTTTCTATATTTTTATAATATTAATAATCAAAACATTAATAATTTCCTAGAAACTGATTTTATAATTTAATATACCCCATTATTAGTTTAGTTTAGATATTGTACATATGATATAGGATTAAGATGCATGTCACTTTAATATTTCTATGTACTCAATTATTTTGCTGCAAGTAATTGCTAAGGGATAGTTCAGAAAGTTCTCCTGAAAGCTGAAATTTTAGAACCTAATAATTTTTGAGTTTGAAATTTCTTTCTTTGAGATGAAAGCTTCTTTTATAGTGCAAATATATTTTAATTAGAAATCTACATCTAAAACTTATATTAAGGAAAATCATTTTTGCAGAAAAATGCCAGGGTAAATACTACATTTGAATGGATATCTTTAAAAAAAAGAGAGAGAGAAAACGAATTGTGGCATGTCTTTATTGAGCACAAAGTTCCAAAACTATGCAATTGTCCTTTGAATGGAAGTTAAATCATTTTCTTTATTCAAACATCAAACTCTGAGCTTTTTTAAGAGGTAAACAGTGATTCTTTGATGCTTAACTTCAAAGTGGTGAAGGAAATTAATGAAATTAATCCATCCTTCTTATTACAACAAAAGTTATTCACTACCTTGAACTGGGGGGCATTTCACCAGAACTTAATGAGTATTTGGGAAAAAAAAAACAATTATCAAATGGTTGCATTTAAGAGGAGATTGCAAAGAGTTCATTTTTTTAAATGCCAGATGGGAGATGTAAATGAATACACCAGGCCCCAGGTGGCTTGGAAATATCGCAGAGAGCACGGCCTGCCTAACGGTGGCAGCTGCTACCCAGCAACCATGGATCATTGCCACATTGGAATTCAGAACCTGGACTGGATGATATCCCATTGCTTGTGGAAAAAAAAATGTACTCAGAAATTCCTATTTTGATGTGTGCTCTCAATTTTGAATGTTAATGCTAACAAAGAAGGAAGTACTTGTGAATGCTGAACAAAATAAATTGAGAAAAGTTCTACTTATGATATGATTCCAAATAACAAACCTAATTGAAGATCTGACTCATCATTAATAAAATTAGTTTTATTAATATACTTTAAAGTCTATTAAAATAGTTTAGTGGAAATGGTTTCTTTTGCCATTTTTTTCTTGGATAACATCAAGGAAAGAATGGATTCCCTGCCAAACACTTTGGCTAATGACCAAGCAATATTATTAATATAAGATATAATAGAATAATAGATATTAAATAATATAAATTATTTAATATAACATTCAAATACTCAAATGATTATATTTTATATTTTGGAAGAGAAATAGTATTTCTTAAATTGTCTTAAAAATTTAAAGTAGAATTTTGTGAAAAAAGAAACACTTCTTTTTCCATAAATTAAATGTTTTTCCCATATCTGATTTGCAAAATCATTACTGTATGTATGAGTAAATTATTAAATCTATTTTTTGCTTATCAGCCTCTGTTTTTTAATCCATTTCAGTTTTAATGGCCTTTTCAGCTCATGTATTATTAGTCAAGCCTACTGAGTCCCAAGTTCTTTTAGGAATGAATGACCACTGTGGAGCCAACCTCATAGACTCACAGCCTTTTGGCTAAGATCAAGTGTAGTAAAAAAAAAAAAAAAAGAACATAAAATTATCAGCATAATAATTGGAAAGAAGTAAGTGTTTCATACATCTTAGTTGTGTCTTTTTGAAGATATTTTATGCTTTTCAAACTTACTTGAAAATACTGCTGTGTCAAAAAACACTTTTTTTCTTCTGAATGAAACTCCACACATTTAAAATATTCACATACTTAGAGAAAAAGTAGTTTTACACATTGCCAAAAATATTTAGTATATGTTTAATTTACTTTATTCTCTCTGACTTTACCAAGTTACTAGATATGCGTGTATGCATGGACATTAGAAAAACTGATTTTTCAGTAGACTAAAAAAATATAGCAGCAGATATGGTATTTTATATACTTATATATGTATATTTAAATTTATTTTTATTCTATATTTTAACATATTCAAGAGAATTTCTTTTACATATACAGATACCAAAATATGATTGTCTCAATTCATATCTGGATAGAAAGTAATTAAGAAAAGACCAATATTATTAGAGAAATATCTTATTTATGTAAGCTTTAATGTGTCAAACTGTAATAGTCCTGCATATTGATGGTCACATTCACATCAAAATTTTCTCTAGTTTGATATCTAGATTCATGTATTTACATGTAATACACATGATAGAACATTGTGTTACATGGTACTATCAATACCATCTAACACATTTATTTTGTTAACTCTAAATGCATTTCCTTTTGTTGGAGTCAGGAGTTTTCCATGCTCAAGAGCCTCAGGGACCACTCCCTGAAATTTCTAATCAATCCTGGAGGCTGAATATGAGGATATAAAGGTGTAACACTTTGGTTCCATAATATGCTGGGGAGCACTAAGATCATACCACAATAATTGTGGAAATCTCCATGGATACTCTCAATGGTGATTTATTTTTCTTCCTCAGTATTTCTGAAAAACAAAACAATTTATTGTTCATTCAACAGTTTTAAAAGTTGTAAGGAAGTGCTTATGAAGAGGAGCCAAAGAGAGAGAAGTGAATAAGGCACTTGTCTTGCACAAGTCAATCCATGTTCGATCTCCAGCATCACATATGACCTCCTTATTTGTGCCAGGAATGAATCCTTCGCATAGAATCAGGAGTATTCTTTGACCAACTTTGGGTTTGAACCAAGGAAACAAGTATTTATGAAGAGAGGCCCTATGATAATGCAGATTGAAGATATAATATATTAGCTTACTTCCAATAAAGAAATATGTTCAGCTGTTAACTTTATCTGAATTATAGGGAGCTATCTGTCCACTTCTGATTTCCAAAATATATTTATTTTGAAGGTCAAAACTATGCAGAAATAAGAACAGATTTATTTTTATGGCTCCTAAAGAAGTAAGGTGCCAATGGGGATTGTTTATTTAATGTATCATTTAAAAGATTCAAAATTAAATATGGATTTTTGAAAGGCTTTCTTCTTTTCTCCCTAGCCAGCACTATAAGTTAGTATTCTGGAGACTGGGAAATTCAACTTCACACAACCCATCAGCTAATGAGATTGCAGAAACATTGTACTCTCCATCATTTCTTTATCAGTGACAGTCAGTCCATTAAAAGCTTTAGCGCCAAGAAGTGAATTTCAGTTTTAAACTTTTGCATTCTAAAGATGCTCTTTCCTAGCCTGTTAATAGATAAGATAGATGCCACAATTGGTGACAGTTCAAGACATTTGCCCTCTTGCAACAGTTTTGAAACCAAAGATGGATCTATTATCTTCTTTTACAAAGACGTTTTAGATTACTATTTAGCAAATTGTAAAATGCTGTCAGAAATTGTATTTTTAATTACCTGTGTATTTATCTCCTTACACAATGCTATATACTATGTTACAATCCACGTTTATGGTCTACCTTTTGTTTGCATCCTGTCAGAAAAATATAGCCTACCAAAAATAATACTCTTTTGTATACTGCCACTATTTGTCCCACTGAAAACGGAAGTATTATGATTTAGTTCTGACACCTTAACGGTTTGGGCTGTAATAAGTTAGACAGACTCAAAATTCAAAGACAGAGTTTAGAATTATCAAAGTAGTTTGCCAAACTTATTTGGGCCTGTTTTAGAGGCAAAATTTAAAAAAGTTACTGCCCAAGTATATGATTTAACATTCTGGTTAAAAAAAAAAAAACAGCTTAAGGGAGGTGAAAGTTCCACCTTTGATAATAGTCCAAGGACATAAGGATGTTTATAGGGCATAGGACATAGGAGAAGTTAGAGTCCTAATAGTTGAAGTAGTTTTATGAACATGAAGATTTATGCTTCTTTCATTTGAATGCACCAAAAGAATAAAATTTTACTTCAAGATTTAGTCTCAGTGGTATCAGAAAAAGTTATGCATATAAATAGAAAATATGAGGCTTTCAAAAATGCATATGTTTAGACATATATGGATATGTAGACATATTACCTTGCACATAACTGTACACATTTATATAGGTACAGCCTTTACTATCATATTTAATAATAAACAAGAGTAAAAATTATTTTTTTGTTTTTGTGTTATATCAAGAGCTTTTTGTACCCTGTGTCATTAGGGTAAGTGGTCTATAAACATCTCCTTTCCTCTAAAAACATGATTAGTGTTCTGAAATTTCAAAATCACATCATTGTCCCACTAAGAATCTCACATTAAAATACATTTAGTGCTTTCAATTATGCTTCAACTGGAGTTAAAATAAAGAGAATATCAAAGAAGTTGCTCCTGACAATTTTCAAGTTTCACCTGTAAGTGGCTTTTCAAAGCACTCTAGCTTTTGTGCCTTGATCTTACTTACCTTTCCTTTTCCCTCAGATTATACTTTTCCAACTATTATTGCTTTTTTCTTAAATAGGTCTTGTTCTAGTTTTAATATTAGCCTTTTATTAACCTATTTACTCTTAACAAAGTACTTTTTTCCCAGTCTCTTTCTTTTCTCTCTCTCAGCTTTTTCAGACGGTTTTTTATGCAAAGGCTCCAATATGGATTTTATAAATGTTTTATTAAATTTGACACTTAACCGTCAAATTTTTATTTTCAACATCGCATCAGTGGTGAACCCAAGTGTCTCCCAATAAAGTTCAAAAAAATTCAGTTAACAGAAATCTAACACTGAACAGAAAACAAGAGCAATGCTAAGTCTTTATTAAATCATCTTTCCACATATTTGCAAGAATATCGCAATGGCAGCAACTATCATTCCTCTTATAGAAGAACAGTGAATGCAATGTTTATCAAATTGCCCTAGCCAATATTTCATAGCTGAAAAAATTTCTAGTGGCTGACTTATTTTTTTCACTATAGAATCAGGATTTTGGTTATCCAACTAAAACATGCGCCTTCCATTAGCCTATCATATCTATGAATTTCTCAATAAAACATAGACTTCAATTTGCCCAAGCTGATAATTATTATTTCTGCTAATTCATTCACTAACATCACTAGTGTGTTTAAATAAAGTGATTGGTTTTATTTAGTAATCAAATATTTGAACACAGAATTATCATCAATAGTTTATAACAACAATAATGGAGATATTATGCCTTATACCTGAATTATAACTCCTGAAAAGCCTTATAAAAGCTTTATACCTGAATTATAACTCCTGAAAAACTTAAATTCAGATTAAATTATTATTTTTTATTAATATTAACTTCTTATATTTAAATTGTTCCTTTTCTTTAATCACTGGCTTATTGCTTCAAACTCATTTCCAGATATTTGTCTTATGAACTTATTTTCTTATGGTATTTTAAGAGCATTTTTGATCGTTTATTTTTTTTGTTTGTTTGTTTGGGTGTCTTATTATGTGCTGCTCACGAACTTCAGGGGTCCCTCCTTGCATATGTCAGCCAACCTGGACAATGGTTCAGAGAAGGACACTAGTTTGCTCTAGCTCTGCAGTGCCACGGATCATCTGAGTCACTCTGCATGAGCTTGGGATTTCTAAGGGTACACCTGTAAGTGATGAAGCTCATGAAAGAAACATGGTGCCGGCGAGGTGGCGCTAGAGGTAAGGTGTCTGCTTGCAAGTGCTAGCCAAGGAAGGACCATGGTTCAATCCCCTGGCGTCCCATATGGTCCCCCCAAGCCAGGAGTGATTTCTGAGCGCTTAGCCAGGAGTAACCCCTGAGCATCAAACAGGTGTGACCCGAAAAACAAAAAAACAAAAAACAAAAACAAAAAAAAAGAAAAAAAAAACGTGTGATTTCAGAGATAAACCCAGACTAGTTACATACAAGCTAATATGCCTTAATTCTTGCATTATTCATAACCTGGTATTTCTTTCTTAGTTTTTGAAATCCGTTATGACTTCAATTTTTCTTTTTATTTATTTTTTTTTCAACTAAAGCAAAGCAAAGTTTACCTTATCAAACAAGTTACAAACTGTAGAGGTTGAGTTATATTAACTATTAATATTAATAGATGTGACCTTTGGTTGAAACCATATAATTGACACTATTTAATAAAAATTTTATTTGTATATATTTATACTATTATTTATTTGATTCTTCAGAAATTTAAGTATTTATGATTGCTAGTTAGATGACATTATTTTTATAATTTTTTATAAATATTTTTATTTAAACACCTTGATTACAAATATGATTGTAGTTGGGTTCCAATCATGTAAAGAACACCCCCTTCACTAGTTCAGGATTCCCATCACAAATGTCCCAAATCTCCCTCCTCCCCACCCACACCCTTCCTGTACTCAAGATAGGCTTTCTACTTCCTTCATTCATTCACATTGTTATGATAGTTGTCATGTAGTTATTTTTCTTTTTCCTGGGGGGGGGGGTTTGGGGCCACACCCGGTGGTGCTCAGTGGTTACTCCTGGCTGTCTGCTCAGAAATAGTTCTTGGCAGGCACTGGGGACCATATGGGACACGGGGATTCGAACCAACCACCTTAGGTCCTGGATCGGCTGCTTGCAAGCAAACACTGCTGTGCTATCTCTCCGGGTCCGTGTAGTTATTTTTCTAACTGCACTCATCACTCTTTGTTCTGAGCTTCATATCGTGAGCTGGACCTTTCAGCCCTCATCTCTTTAGTCTCAGAATTATTGCAAAAAGTCATTATTTTCCTTTTTATTTTTAATAAATTATGTTTAAAGCAAGGCATTGAATCACACTTTTGATTTCTATGAACCAAGTTTTATGTATGGCATTAGGTGCAGGGAATAGTCTTCATATCCAAAAGATCTAGCTCAGCTGATAGACTTCATAATCAAAAGATGCAATTAGTAAAATTTAATTAACTACAGAACAACCGAATTAAACCTAGACTATTCACATTCCCACCACTGTTTTCATTAATGGCTACTGATGTTTAATACCAAAGATAAATGCTGCCTTTTTGTAGTACTAATATTAAAATATATATATAATTTATCATTGTAATAGATACATTTCTCAAATTTTGTACTACAGTAGACTGAAATGATAGTTTCCAGTAGACTTTACAAACAGCAATATTGTGATATGTATTTAGAACTTTTAGTGAATTCAAAGATAAACTATTATTGTGTTCAGTTACAAGAAAATAAACAGTTAATTGACCACTAGAAATGTTTATGATTGTGTGTCTTAGGAACCACTTCCTGAAGTAGACTTTTTCTAAGCTTTTGAAATGCATATTATAAAAACACTTAAAATTCAGCATTTTCTTATGTTTCCTACATTCAAAAATGGATTTTATAATTATATTAGTTTTATTTATTCTTTTTATGCTTAATGAATAGGTGAAGTAAATGTCATCTAAAGGCTTATTTTTCCATGCATTTTCAAAATTCCATTTAAAATGTCTTCAATATATTGAAATCAAAGAAGATGGAAGGTATATAAATTGTAACATAGTAAAAAATAGTTAATTAAAGGTATATGTCTATAATTTAATAATTAAACTACTTGTGTTTTTTTACCATTGTCTTCTTGTTATTTGGAGATTATGCCTTCCCAGTTTTATTATGTTTTAATAAGCCCCTTATACTTTAATTTATATTTTTTACTTTCATACCATGTATATTAGATGGCTACAGGCTTTTCATATCCATTGAAGGATGGAATAACTATAAATTCAGTAGAACTTATTCTTTATCACTTTTTAAGAAGCATTCTTCCTTGGATAGAAATATATGCATTAAAAATCCTTAATAAAATATTTGGTGATGGAAATTCCCCTGATTTAATTTTAATATGAACCTAAATTACTACTGTGGAAGATATTTAAGTCAATATGGTCAAAATAAAAATTATATACATAAAAATAAAATAAAAATTTTGTAGCTTAGTTTTATTTTAACTGTCTCCATAGAGGTAGATATATTGTATCTTGATTTTAAATATCAGACATTGTTTTTGGATGAGGAATATAACCAAAATAATTTTAGTTTTAATTTTTTTATTTCTGGCCTATGATCTCCATTGCAATGTAAGTATTAGATTACGTTTTTAACTTATTTCAGTACATTTTAATTTCACCCAAACATACCTTTTATTATTAGCTTTTCAGTTCAGCCTGTTCTTTCCAGGTACTTATTATTGCTTTTTTATACACACTGTATACTATAATATGATTATGTCAGCAAAATATTCACTTAAATTGATCCAGGGGCATTGATTCTTTTATTTTACACAAATATACTGAACTTCAACTATGTTTCAAATTATGGTTACAGGTCTTGGTGATAGATTGATTTATTAGACAAAACATGTTTCTACACTTGAGGAACTCAGAGAATAGCAGAGATGGGAAGTAATAAAACAAGATTTCTGTAAATACAAGAGAAAATAACATACCTTATTAAAAATTTATGAGTTACAAAAAATTAAAAATATTCAGAGATTTTTTTAGAGTATAGTACTGATATGGAGTAGTAGGTATGGACTCCATTAGAAGCGAAATAGAAGTTAAAAAATAACATGGAAATCTTTAAACAGATATTAAATACTCCATGAAAAGTTTTTCAAACAAGAATACCTCAAATATACACCTATGGAACTTGGTGAGAGGTTATTCTAATATTCTTTGTAACTTAATATTGCCTTTGTAACATCCACTTTGTGTGATGCAATCTGCTCCAATGACCACAAATAGAAAAAATATATATTACTTCTTATTTGGACTAACTTAATTTGAGAAATAAAGATTTCAAGATATATTATAAATTAAAAATTTTAAAAGTAAAATCCAGTTAAATTTAAGTTAATTCATTATTAATAGTACTTTCATGCTACCAAATAATTTAGAATTTACTCCTCTAAAAGGGGGAATATAAAGCATATGTTCTTTTTTAAAACTTCTGTTAATACATTAAAATTTTATAAAAATAATTCTTTTTCATAAGTAAAAACATTTTTCTTTTCTGTAATTTGAAATAAACATGTGTTTTATACTATGTATGAGTTTACGTTTTCTATTTATTTATTTATTTAGTCACCCAGGCTTTACTAGGGGCTTATTCCTGGTCTGAAATCAAGGATCAATCCTAATGGGACTCATTGCACCATATGTGGTACCAAAGATCCAACAATGGGTTAGCTACTACAAAGCAAGTGCATTACTGACTAAAATCACCACAGCCTTAGTCATCTTAAAAAAGTGATCACAACTTAAGTTTAGAATACGTTTGCTTTGTGTCATCATTATTATGTTTAATTATTTAAAAATTTAATGAAACTTCTAATTATATATTTCTGTAAGAATTTCAGTTGGAGGTCAAAAATGATTAAAATTTCACTGACAAAAGACAAGTACAGTGGGTAGGGAGCTTGCTCTCCATGCGTAGTCCTAGATTTGTTCTTCTTAACCTCATAATATATGCAAGCCTGCTAGGAGTTATCGCTGAGTGAAGAATCAGTAATAAGCAAAGAATTCTTCTGGGTGTGGTCAAAAACAAAACAAAACAAAAACAACAAAAAACAAATAGTTTTGATATGTTAATAAGTATCACATGCCAAAATTATTCCTACATTTCTTGTTCTATAGTTAATAAAAATCAATGACAAAGAATCACAAACAGTAAAATTTCTACCCTTCATATACTTTAAATAAGCTCTCTTACATTTCTAGTGATAGGATATTTAAAATTATTTGTATCATTAAATTAGTAATTATAGTTTCTTATCAATGTTCTCATGATGGTATCCAACTATATTTTCATTAACATATTTATTCTTTTTGTGATGTTCCTATATAATTTTATATTATATTTTACTTATTTTAAATGTATCCTGGGATTTTATTATTTGGTCTGTAACAAATATATAATAGTGTTAACATTTATTTCTAAAATGTATGTAACTCTTTAAAAATGGATTAGGGTTTGATACCTAGACAGTACTTCAATCATTTAATGTTAGGTTTCTTACAGTGTTTTTAACTTGAATTTCTTAGTGGGAGAAATAATTCTATTACTAGACAATAATGAGCCAAAATTGAACATTTTAAAACATTCTTTAATCTTTAAAATCACAAAAATGAGTTACTCTATATTTCAGTCTTCTTATTTAAAATTTTTTATATAGTTTATTTTTAAGCTCCAATGATCAGCAACTTTGAGTCATTTCTGTGTATTTTTCTTTATTAATGTGTTTATACAATTTGACTACAAACATGATTGTAGTTGGGTTTTAGTCATATGAAGAACGCCCCCTTCACAATGTGACATTCCCATCACCTATGCCCCAAATCTCCCACCTCCCCACCCCGCCCCTGCCTGTATTTGAGACAGGCTTTCTAGTTCCCTCTTTTATTCACATTGTTATGTTAGTTGTCATTGTAGTTATTTCTCTAACTGCACTCACCACTCTTTGTGTGAGTTTCATATTGTGAGCTGGACCTTCCAGCACTCAACTCTATTTTATCTGAGAATTATTACAAAAATGTAATTTATTTTTTCTTAAAACCCATAGATAGTGATACTATTCTGTGTCTATCTCTCCCTCTGACTTATTTCACGCAGCATAATAGATTCCTTACACATCCATATATAGGAAATTTTCATGACTATATCTCTCCTGACGACTGCATAATATTTCAGTGTGTATTTGTACCATAGCTTTTTTAGTCATTTGTCTTTTGAAGGGCATCTTTATTGTTTTCAAAGTCTGGCTGTTGTAAAAAGTGCTGCAATGGCTATTGGTGTGAGGAACGGATTTTTGAATTGTATTTTTGTGTTCCTAGGGTATATCCTCAGGAGTGGTATAGCTGGATCATATGGAAGTTCAATTTCTAAGTTGTTTTTTTTTTTTTAGGAATCTCCATATTGTTTTCCATAAAGGCTGGACTAGATGGCATTCTCACCAGCAGTGAATGAGAGTTCCTTTCTCCCCACATTCCGCTATTGCTCTGATTGTTCTTGTTATTTGTGATATGTATCAGTCTCTGTGGTGTGAGATGATACCTCATTGTTATTTTGATTTACATCTCCTTGATGTTTAGTGATGTGGAGCATTTTTTCATGTGTCTTTTGGCCATTTGTACTTCTTCTTTGATAAACTATCTGTTCATTTCTTCTCCCCATTTTTTGATGGGATTAGATGTTTTATTTTCTTATAAAGTTCTGTCAGTGCCTTGTACATTTCTGTATTTTAGAAATTTTTTTTTTTTTTGCTTCTCAGAACAAAACGTAAAGAGTTTGCATGTCTTCTGAGCATATAATTTAGACTACTTAAACATCAATTGATTCTATAAAAAATGCGTTATTGTTCTTTGTAGGAACTGCAGAAAATATATTGTGAGCATTGCAAAAATATTTCAAAATTACAGAGGCTGGAGTGATAGCACAGCGTTAAGGTGTTTGCCTTGAACGCTGCCCACACAGGACGGATGGTGTTTCAAATCCCGGCATTCCATATGGTCCACTGTGCCTGGCAGGAGCGACTTCTGAGCACAGAGCCAAGAGTAACTCCTGAGCTCTGCCAGGTGTGACCCCCGCCCAAGAAAATTTCAAAATTAGAAGACAGATACTAGACATTAAATTAATACAGTGCTCATTTAAACCCTTTGACTAAGTGCTAGGGAATAGTTAAGAAATATTTGTTCAAAGTCAGGCTATAACATATGTTTATGCACATTCATTGTTAGCATTCTTTTTGTGTAAATTAAAGCATAGTTTAAATTTGCACAGGAGTAACAAACAGTCTATATAATAAGAAAAAAAATTTTACTTGTAATTTGTTGTGTTTTGTTGGGGGCCACAACCATTAGAGCTCAGGGATTATTCTTGGCTCTGCACTCAAGGTATCACTGCTGGTGGGCACAAGGGACCATTTCAGATGCTAGGGATTATACCTCAGTCTGCCAAGGGAAAGGCAAACTCTCTGCATGCTATATTATTGCTAGTCCCCAAAAAACATTTTTTAAATTTTAAAATATTACTTTCTTTAAAGAACATGATCTATAAGTTGTTCATAATTATTATTTTACCACAATTACAAAGTTGTTCATGACTTAGTTTTAGTCATATATTATACAGCATCCCTCAGCAGTACACATTTCCTAATATCTCCACTAATATCTCCAGTAAGAAACGTCTTTTGTTATCAAAATTCCTCAGTTAAACCCTCAGGAACAACTTATATAATAGTATCAGTTTAAGACATGCCACACTTCATAATTTGGTCCTGATATGCAGTGGCCCTTTTTATACTAGGAAATTACAAATTTTTAATGTTCAATGTTTATATCATCTTTTACAGTCACTAGTTTTGCTAATTCAATTCTGGGGCCTTCTTCCCGTATGTATCTCTCAATTCTTGGAGTTATACTTATGATATTTTTGATTTAGAGGCTTGCACAAAATTCTCAGGCAACACAACTGAAAAATAGGTCTACCAAACTAAGTGTAGGAGGGGTTGGAATAGAAGGGGTCCTCGGACTTCAATAGAAGGAAGTGACGGACTTAGAGTTGGAAGAATGTACGCTTGAAAAAATAATTAATACTATTCTAAGTCATAACTACTTAATAAAAATGGAAAATTAGATGAGTGAGCAGAACACAAATTTTAATGAAATGTATTGATGAATATATTTGAATATATTGGTGTTTTTAGTCTAAAAGAAATTGTAGCACTTCAGAATAAACATGCATACAGCATAAAATATTATGCTCATTTTAAATATTATTAAATCTGTTTTCAAAGGTTGGTTATTATTATTTTGATGTATTCTATAAATATATAAATGTATATATGTGTGTGTTTACAAAATTTTCTTAACTATTATTGTAACAATTGAAATTGAGACGTTTGAAATACATCTGGTTGACTTGAACTTGAAAGGCAATGTAGTTCACATGCTGTGAGTATTCCTTTTTATGCTTTCCAGATATCACAAGGCTACCTGTGAATATGACTGATAAAAAGTGGTTCTTTAGATTCTTTATGCTGCCTGCCAATTGCTGCCATAGATTTTTCATTTGGGCAGATGGCCACTTAAAAAAAAATTGAAATAAACATGAGTTAAATTTACCTGAATTCAAATCTGTGGATATCCTCAGTGAGATTAATGTTTGGATTTAATTGTCTTAATGTTCCTAATGCAGTCTGGATAAAATAAATTTGATCAAAGAGCTAACTTGGGCTTTGTGAAATGTTCCAGCTCGTACTGTGTTATATGCGATAAAAGACTGAGGATATTTTATTAATCTTTAACTCATTCCCAAAGCATAATAAAAAAATTGATTAAGAAGAGATATCAATTCATTTTAAAGTCTATCTGTACATGGTTAAAACCTGAAATCCAATGAAAATTTTGTGTATAATTTCTAGAAAAAATTCATGAGAAATGTAAAAATAAAATATGCAAATTTAGTTAATTCCAACTTGGTAGTGTAGAAAATACTTCCAAAAAATACCGTATTTTCCAGCATATAAGGCGACCAGGCATATAAGACGACCCCTAATTTTACAGTTAAAACATAGGTTTGGACCTATATTTGCTGTATAAAATAGAATATTCCTGTGCTGCAACTGTATCTTCACAGTGAGCCAATCACAACAAGCAAAGGTCCAAAGGTTATACTGTAATAGACATCCTCTCCGACTCTGGCCAATCTGAGCAGGCTTTTTACAGTGTAGATTCGGGCCCAGAACTTTGTCTAATTTGCATGCATTTAGCATAATTTAGCATAAGATTGGCTGAGTTAGAGAGGCGGTCCAAGCAAGCAGCCTTGCAGTGATTGGTACAGGATCAAGTTGGAAAATTCGTTTTGTGTCAATATTCAGACAATTTTCCTTTAGCGGCATATTGAAACATTTTTCACTATAAACTCGGCATATAAGATGACCCCCGATTTTCGGTTGACTTTTTTTTTGTTTCAAAAGTTGTCTTATACGCTGGAAAATAGGTAGGTAAAATTAATTTGGTAGTTATTTGTATGTTACTCATATCTACTCTGTTGACTTGGTCTTCCCTCCCTCCTTTCCTCCTCTCCCTTCCTTCCTTCCTTCCTTCCTTCCTTCCTTCCTTCCTTCCTTCCTTCCTTCCTTCCTTCCTTCCTTCCTTCCTTCCTTCCTTCCTTCCTTCCTTCCTTCCTTCCTTCCTTCCTTCCTTCTTCCCTTATTTCCTTTCTCCCTCTCTTCCTTATTCCTTCCTACCTTCCTTTAGCCCTCCCTCCCTCTCTCCCTCCCTCCCTCCCTCCCTCCTCCCTCCCTCCCTTCCTTCCTTCCTTCCTTCCTTCCTTCCTTCCTTCCTTCCTTCCTTCCTTCCTTCCTTCCTTCCTTCCTTCCTTCCTTCCTTCCTTCCTTCATGTTACTGTAAAGTATTATATTTTACATGTAATATTATCAGAAAAATAAAAATATATATTAAAGTTTTTTACCTGTAAGAGCCAGGTACATGAATATTGGACAGCATACTTTGTTAGTGAGATTAGGGGAACAGAAAAATTTTGCATTTTCTTGCTGAGAAAGAAAAATAGGACAATATCTTTGCAATAAAAGTAGCCAGATTTAACAAAATCACTTACAAATTTAGCATTTGACCTAGTAATCTTATATTAAAGATCTGTCCCCACAGTACAAAAATATAGACATTATTTTGAATTGACATGTGGAAAATGTTTTGTAATTGTGTCATTGGTGTTAGTATAAAATTGAAATTTCCCTCCAAATCTAATATTTTATCCCCAAATCTTACATTTGAATAAGATGCAAAGTATCTACACAAAACAGAGTTAAGTAACTGAAAAGTAGTTGCGGTGATCTCTATTTTATCATATCTTGTGTATTTTTATTTTATATTGCTTATACTTAGAGTATTAATAAGCATAAAGTAATTTTTCAAAAAATTCATAGTTAAAGAAATCATAAAATGGTGTTTAGAAATGTAAGTTATATTCTCATGTCTGCAATCTTGCAGACTTTTATAAAATATATAAGACAAAGAAATTTAAGGGCAGAAAATATAGGACACTGAAGCATAATTTTATTATGTAGATATGTTAGTCAAATAGAAAATAATAAAGGCAGATTACTTACTTTGACTTTTTAAACTCCAGAAACAATAATTGCAATGAATACCATCAGCAATTGCTTTTGGTATCTAAGTTCCATAATTTAAAAAATGTATTTATTTTATTATTGTCATAGCCTACTATGAGGTTTCTCTTTTTACTTGCTCTGCTTAATTATAATTGTTTTGGGACCACACCCAGCAGTGCTAACTATGGTATAGCTGAGCCTATATTCAGTGTTGTGCAGTGAAATATTTGGGGGGAATCGTGTTTTGGCAGGAGTGGAGCTCGGCCTTCCACATGCCAAACACACATTTAGCACATTGGTCTTTTGTTTTGGCCATTTTTTTTTGTTGTTGTCAACATATAGTTCCAGATCATCACAACATACAGCCCTGGAGGCCTCCAGAACTTCCATGTACTGTGTGATGACCCCCTAAGAACCCCAATCATGATGAGGAATCTTGCATCACTGGGCCTTTTCGCATCACAAGATACTTGGGCTCTGGTAGCAGTGCATATTCCTACCCTTAAAATCATCTACCAGACAAATTGACCAAATTACTGGGAGGAGTTCACACATTCTGAGAACTGCTTGGGAGGCATCTACTCTAATTGGAGGCACCCCCCTTTAACCACTAATAGATATTGATGTACATGTATGCTTTTGCATATTATGAGCATATTATGTTCTTTTTTTTTCTCACTGCCAATATTTCTCTTTATTTCACCTAACAATACTCGACATTGACATTTATTTGATTTCAGTATTTGAAATTGTCAATTTCTGGTTTCAAATGTTACTTATGAGAAATTGACAATTGTTTCCATTTTTATATAAGTTGTAATTTTCCCACTATCATTAACACTGATTAGAAGTCACTCTGATGTGCTTAACTGTTTTGCTTTTGGTTTATACTATTTGATATTTAAAAAAAAACATCATGCATGCTTATGTGCTTTGCTAAATGTGGATTGTTTCCTATCATAATTAGTTTATTTTGTTTTGGAGCAACATCTGGTGGCTCTTTGGGGACTGTATGTGCTGGGGATAGAACCTAGATCAACCAGAAGCAAAACAAGTGTCCTGCCAACTGTACTATCTTTGTGTCCCTCAGGATTTTGCTTGTTTTGTTTAGTTTTGCTTATCACATCAATTGGTAGTTTATTTTCAAGCTAAAAGAAAAATAAAATACCTCAACTACCAACATATTTGCATCTGTTAGTAAAGCAAACTTGATTGTTTTAGATATCACCAGTGGGGAGTATTCATTTATTTTCATGAAAATGATGAACAAAATCAGGCTAATTTTTCCCTGGGCTCTGAAATAATGTATTATCAGTATATTGAGTACCAACCTTATACTTTCTATCTGTGATTTTTTTTTTTTTTTTTTTAGTTTTTGAGTCACATCCGGCAGTGCTCAGGGGTTACACCTGGCTCCAACTCAGAAATCGCTCCTGGCAGGCTCGGGGGACCATATGGGATGCCAGGATTCGAACCAATGACCTTCTGCATGAAAAGCAAGCGCCTTACCTCCATGCTATCTCTCTGGCCCCCTTTTTCTCATTCCTTAAATTACATTTAGAATGAAAATTTAGTGCTAGGAGTGAATGGCATAATCATTGGAAATATACTGAGAAGTTTGTTTTGTCTTTTGTTTTGTTTTATTGCTTTTTGGGGCCACACCCTGTGATTCTCAGGGATTACTCCTGACTATGCTCTCAGAAACTGCTCCTGTTTCAGGGGACCCTATGGAATGTTGGGGATCAACCCAAGGCCTGTCCTGTACCAGCCACTTGCAAGGCAAACTCCTTACCACTGTGCTATCTTGCCAACCCCTGTCTAGTCTTTTAAAGAAGCTCCTTTGGGGCTGGAGAGATTGCACAGCAGTAGGCATTTGCTTGCACACTGCGAACCCAGGATGGACCCAGGTTTGATCCTCAGCATCCTATATGTTCCCCAGAACCTGCCAGGAGTGATTTCTGAGAGCAGAGCCAGGAATAACTCCTGAGAGCTGCCAGGTATGGCCCCCAAACAAACAAAGAATTAATGAATAAAGAAGTTCTTTTAATGTTTCTTACAAAACTGATTCCACGAAAATGAATTTCCTAAGCTGAACTATGCATTATGTCTTTAAATCTAAATTATAGCTAAATAAAATATTGTTAGTGAGTGTTTATTTCACTGGTTTTAGGTTTTCTTAATTTTAATTTCTTTTTCTAACCATAGTCCACCATTCCCTTCTGGTTTATAAGATGCCGGTTGAAAGATCTACTGTGAAACTTGTGAACTTTTATTTTTAAGAATATTCTTTTAACCATCTTGGTTTCAATATACTATATCTATGTTTTTCTTTTTCTTTTTTAATTTGCTTAGAAAGTCCCTTAATTTTTTTCTATTTATCTTTGATATCTCTGCAACCCTTCTTACCTTCTAGGAAGTACAATACATGTTCTTACTTCTCAGCTCTAGGAACTTATTCTATTATTATTATTATTATTGTGTCTGTTCTATTATATTTGTTTTTACTTTTTCTCTTTGTCTTTAATTTTGGTCCACACCAGCTGTGCTTAAGGCTTATGCCTGCAGATTACTCCTGGCAGTGGTAATGGGGATCTAAGAGGCATACAAGATTAATTAATAAACACATTAATTTCTACTTTCTCTGGACCAAATTTGAAATTTATAATTTTCGAAGGCAAGGAGTCAAGGAGACAAAACCTAGTATAACTTATAGTGAGTCAACACTTAGTGTTTGCGTGGTGTTCTTATTCATGTTCTTACCAAATAGATAGCATCTAGGACATATTGTTGGTTTGGTTTTATTTCTGATTCTAAGAATGTTCCAAGAGTGCCCGAGAAGATGAGATTCCATTGTTATATAAGGTAAAATATTGGTGTTCTGTGTTTAGAGAAGTTATACTGGATATATTTTTCTTTTGCCTTCCTTAAACACATTTAAGAATAAAACATACAATTAAAATTGTTATAAAGTGTTTTAAAATTGGAGATTTATTGTAATAACATATATATGTATTTTATATTTATAAATGTATATAATCAATATTTAAGTTTGAAACAGATTTCAAACTCCAACATTTTTATGAACAAAACTAAATGAGAGAAGAAGAGAAATAGAGAAATAAATAAGCAGAGTTAGGATATGTGTCAGTTTTAATAGTTTTTCATTCATTTGGGCTGCAGCTATAGTAGAGATTGCAGGGCATTATTAGTTTTGCATGTAGCTGAGTTTGATCTCAGAAACCTTATAGGTTTCTTGAGCCCACCTGCTCTGAACGCATAGCCAAAATTAGCCCCTAATCTCTACA